>NC_137037.1:1579860-1587360 GCF_032717465.1 Coenobita brevimanus
ATAATAATAATAATAATAATAATAATAAATTTAGCAAACCCGCAAGGAAAAGAATTGAAGGAAGTGAGATAGTGATGGAAATAAGAAAATAAAGAAAATGATATAGTGAAGGAAGTGAGATAGTGGAGGAAGTGAGATAGTGAAGGAAGTGAGATAGTGGAGGAAGTGAGATAGTGAAGGATGTGAGATAGTGAAGGAAGTGAGATAGTGGAGGAAGTGAGATAGTGGAGGAAGTGAAAAAATAAAGCAAGATAGTGAGGGAAGAGAGAAAGTGACAAAAGTGAGAAAATGAAGGGAAAAGGATAGTGAAGAGGGAGCGAGTGACATTAGGGATGACAAAAATGGAGAGAGAGAGAGAGAGAGAGAGAGAGAGAGAGAGAGAGAGAGAGAGTCGAGACCAAAATAAAACGCAATTATGTTACATCATACCTTGTACCCTTGATGACAAAAAAATCTCATTCGCGTGTGTGTGTGTGTGTGTGTGTGTGTGGAGGGGAATTAATTGAAATTCTCAAAAGTAGGGTCCCTTTTCTTCAATGGGGTAGAAACCGTGTAGACTGCACTTAATGAAACTCTCTTTTGTAGGTTAAATTCCCCCCATAAGAACAGTTTTATTAGTAAGAACACCACATCCCGTGAGTTCGTACTGGTATTGTAGATGTTACGTCTTTTGCCTTGGGGGAGAGGTAGATCGAGAACGCTGGCATTCCAAGACCGTTCGGGATAGAGACCTGACATTTTTAGGAAGGGTGTCTCTTGGTTACAGGCTTCTCTCAGCACAAACAATTTTTCTTCTTGCATTAGCGCCGCACTGCTACCCTCTATGTTATTTTTCCATATTTGGCTCTCCCGTGCAGCAAAAACTACTGAATCAATGCCTTCACATATGTTGCAGTACGTAGTCGTCAGCATATACTAGTGCGCCTGGGTATTGCTACTGAGATCCGGCCCTCTACCTATCTCCCAATTGCTCTAACATCCTGTGCCTCAAAAGTTTTCGAGTCTATTCTTAACAGAAAAAATTTTTAAGCATCTTTCCTGTCACAACCTTCTTTCTGATCGTCAGTATGGGTTCCGTCAGGGACGCTCCACTGGCGATCTTCTCACCTGCCTTTCAGACTCCTGGTCATCCTCCTTTCGGGACTTTGGCGAAAGCTTTGCTATTGCACTTGACATCTCAATGGCTTTCGATCGAGTCTGGCATAAATCTTTAATTTCCAAACTGCCCTCTTGCGGTTTCTATCCTTCTATCTGTGCCTTCATCTCTAGCTTCCTTTCTGGTCGTTCTATAGCTGCTGTTGTAGACGGCCATCGTTCTTCTCCTAGATCTATCAACAGTGGTGTTCCTCAGGGCTCTGTCATATCACCAACTCTCTTCCTTTTATTCATCAATGACTTTCTAAGCTGTACATCTAACCTTATCCACTCGTACGCTGATGATTTCACCTTTCATCTTTCCATTCGGTTCCCGCAACGTCCATCTCAGCAGTTACTTCAACAAACAAGGGATGAGGCTAAGGAACACCTAATGTCTGACTTGGCTCGTATCTCTGACTGGGGTAAAAATAATCTTGTTTTTAGTGCATCAAAGACTCAGTTTTTACACCTATCAACCCGACAAAATCTTCCACAGGATGACGCTGGATTCAGCTGGATATTATTAAACGTTAGTGGTAACGTTTAATAATATCCAGCTCAATCCAGCATCATCCTTAAACATGCCTGGGGTTTCATTCTCTCGGGACTTATCTTGGAAAGATCATATTACATCTCTTGTAAAATCTGCTTCCAAGAGATTAGGTGTGCTAAGCCAACCCAGTACCTTTTTTACCCCTGTACAGTTGTTGACTTTATACACGGGTTTTATTCGCCCCTGTGTAGAGTACAACTCTCATGTGTGGGGAGGCTCCCCATATACGGCTCTTCTCAATAGGGTGGAGTCAAAAGCTTTTCGTCTCATTAACTCTCCTCCTCTTACTGACTCCCTTCAATTTCTGTCTCTTTGCTGCACTGTTGCCTCTTTATCTCTTTTCTATCACTACTTCAATGGTCACTGCTCCTCTGAACTGTCTGTTTGAATCCCACTACCTCTATGACGGGCGCGTCATAGCAACAAACTCTCACCTCATTTCTGTCCAACTCTCTAATGCAAGAGTTCACGGTTACTCCCAGTCCTTCATTTATGCAACAGGTCAACTCTGGAACTGTCTTCCTCTGTCTGTACTTCCTGCTTCCTATGATCTCCAGTCTTTCAAACGCAGTGTGTCCAGGCATCTCGAAATGATCGGACCTTGCATTTGGCTCTCTGTTGTATTACTTTT
The DNA here is from genome assembly GCF_032717465.1 of Coenobita brevimanus. Lineage (NCBI taxonomy): Eukaryota > Metazoa > Arthropoda > Malacostraca > Decapoda > Coenobitidae > Coenobita > Coenobita brevimanus. Next base: position 1,582,182 of record NC_137037.1, read on the forward strand.
TTTCTTTTTCATTTTAAGTAATGGTTTGCGAGCTCCTGGCCTTTGGTTTCTTCTTCCTTTCATTAAAAAAAAGAAAAAGTGTTTAGAGTCTAATCCGCAAACCACAGCCCGTTACGGTCCCACAGCTCTACCAACTGCACCACGAGTAAAAATAAATCGGTAAGGAAGAGGTGTTTGGCGTCTCCTAGGGTGATAAGAATGTGGTCCTGAGGTAACTCTCATGGTCGGAGCAAGTCTTACTCCGGTAATCTCGTCGGCTGAGGAAGTTACACCTTTTCCTAAGCGATTTATTTTGTTGACTATCCCTTCCTGTCCTCTTCTGTGTTTCATAAATCCTTCCAACATCGCCCTACTCTGCATAAATAACGTACAGAAGACTATTAATTAACCGTATCTAAAAAATAAATCGCTAAGGAAGAGGTGTTAAGGAGATATAGCTGTCAATATCCCTTCCTTTAAAGAAAACGGATAAAAACAATAAGACAAAGATACCTACCAACAAAACTAAGCCGATCTAAATCACATAACTATACTCCTTTCACTCTAACTTGGCCCAGAATTCTGAGCTTTAAAAACAGATTACCACTAGACAATGGCACTAGTCACGAAGTAGTGCTATGGACAGCATGTAGAATTGTCGCCTTGTCCTTTTCATTCACCGAACTATGTGAAATAATCTGCACAAGGACGAAAATCTGGGCCAAGTTAAGGTGAAACGAGTACAGGAAAGGTTAAGGAAGCTCCCTAACACCTCTTCCTTAGCGATTTATTTTGGCTGGTTAATATCCTTTTGCACGTTATTTATGCAGAGTATGGAGACACAGGATGGATTTATGTAACAGCGAAAAGGACAGTAAGGGGAAATGAACAAAATAAATCGCTTAGGAAAAGGTGTTAGGGAGCCTCCTCAGCCAACGAGAATACTGGACGGAGTGCCCAATAGGTCAGCATCTTAGGCCCAGAATGCTGAGAGAGAGAGAGAGAGAGAGAGAGAGAGAGAGAGAGTACCACAGGGAGTGCCAAGATAAGAAGTGGACAAGTAAGAAGGAAGGGAGGTGCCAAACTGAACGAGAGACGAAGAGAGAGAGAGAGAGAGAGAGAGAGTCACAATAACCAGTCGAGCAGATAAAAGGACCAGAGTGGCTTCCGGAAAATAAATAAATAATTAAAAAAAAAAAAATTGCTCCTGTCAGACTGTATATTAATCTTGCTATTAAATTCAGGTTTTCTATCTATCTATTGCCAGAGGCCATAATCCCGTAAGGGGTGGCCATTTGACTTTGAGTTATTTGTTTTACGGGGAGGGGCACTAACCCTCCACCAACCCACTTGTTGACACGTAGGGAATACGTATAGTTTGGTTATATGGTTACCACCCAGCGTTGTAAATGGTTTCTTGGCTTACAGGAAACCATCTGGCTTGTCACTCAATGTAAAGCCACCTGTAAAGGAAAGAAAAGCAATAAGAAGTGACAGGAAAGATGGGAGAAATAGGAAGAGAGGAGGGCAGGCACAGAAAAAGAATGATAAAGGCTAAGGAAGAAGTAGCAGCACTACATCAGGTGAGTGGATGATGGTGAGAAATAGGAAGAGAGGAGGGCAGGCACGGAAAAAAATGATAAAGGCTAAGGAAGAAGTAGGCAGCACTACATCAGGTGAGTGGATGATGGTGAGAAATAGGAAGAGAGGAGGGCAGGCACGGAAAAAAATGATAAAGGCTAAGGAAGAAGTAGGTGCCGAAATGGCTCGCTTGGTAAGCTGCTGTACTCAGGCAGTTGCAAGCGCTGGTTCGAATCCTCGCAATATTTAATCTACATCAAGTGAGTGGATGATGGTCGCCAGTACTTCGTCTTTCTTAATTCGCACCTGCAGTTCCGCGTTCTACCTTGTTTAAATTTTGTCTTGTTACAGGTATGGACTTCTTGGAGATGATGGTGTATGTGTCTTTAAATAAATTAATAAATAAGAAACTCTAGATACACCACTGTCTCAGAAGATGCCTGATTTCCTTGCGCTCTCCCCCACCCACCTCTTCCCCCGTCTTCACCTTGACTGGCTACTGCTAAGGACTTCTTGGAGATGATGGTGTGTGTCTTCAAGGTAAAATAATGAAACAAATAAGAATGAAAGTCTAGATGCACCACTGTCTCAGAAGATGCCTGCTCTCTCTCTCTCTCTCTCTCTCTCTCTCTCTCTCTCGGTCTATCTATCTATCTATCATTCTCTCTATATATATCTCTGTCTATCTATCTATCTGTCTATCATTCAGTCGATCAGTCAGTCTGTCTGTCTATCTGTCATTCCGTCTCTATATCTCCATCTATCTATCTATCTTCTATCCATTCTGTCTGTCTGTATCTCTCTCTCTCTCTCTCTCTCTCTCTCTCTCTCTCTCTCTCTCTCTCTCTCTCTCTCTCTCTCTCTCTCTCTCTCTCTCTCTCTCTCTCTCTCTCTCTCTCACCTGCAGCTCAGCGTTCTCCCCAGTCTTAATCTTGACTGGTTCCTGTTCCTTCGTGTAATCCAGTTCTCGTCCTTCGTGCCAGTGCTGCACCTTCTTCCCCTCCTCCGTCTGTCTCTGAAGGTACATCATTCCACGGCTCAGCTCGATCTTCTCTGCACCTGTGAATTGTACCGCTTTGATTAGATGGATAATCAAGGTATATCATCCACTCACTTGATGTGGTGATGCCTACTTCTTCCTTAGCTTTTATCATTCTTTTTCTGTGCCTGCCCTCCTCTCTTCCTATTTCTTCCATCTTTCCTGTCACTTCTTATTGCTTTTCTTTCCTTTACAGGTGGCTTTACATTGAGTGACAAGCCAAATGGTTTCCTGTAAGCCAAGAAACCATTTACAACGCTGGGTGGTAACCATATAACCAAACCATACGTGCTCCGTACGTGTCAGCAAGTGGGTTGGTGGAGGGTTAGTGCCCCTCCCCGTAAAACAAATAACTCAAAGTCAAATGGCCACCCCTTACGGGATTATGGAGTCTGCCAATAGATAGATAGATTTTCTGTTCTATCTATTTACCTTTCCTTCTTTCTTCCTTCCTCCTTTCTTCCTTACTTCATTCTTTTTCTTCTCCTCCTTCCTTTCTTTGCATCTTCCTTCGTTCTTTCTTTCTCTTTCCATCCTTCTTTCTTCCATCATTCTTTCCTTCCTGCCTGCCTTCCTTCTTTCTATCTTTCTAACTTTCCTTTCTTCTGTCCTTCCTTCTTTCTTTCTTTCCTTCCTGTCATTCCTTCAGTTCCTTCCTTCCATCCTTCTTTTCTTACTTTCCTTCCTTCTTTTTCTTTCTTTCCTTCCGTCTTTCTATCTTCCTTCCTTCTCTCTCTCTCTCTCTCTCTCTCTCTCATATACTCTTTACTGTTTCATTTTTCCTTCTAACAGACTCCTTTGTTCTATCTAAGAGTTCCTAACATAGTGAAGGGTATCAGTCTGTCTATCTGTCTGTCTATCTATCTAATCTATCTATCATCCATCCATCCATTCATCCATCCATCTTGCCATCCATCCATCTAACTATCTATCAGTCTACTTATCTATCTATTTATAAATCTATTCAACCATCCATCCATCGATTTGTCTATCTACTTATCTATCTATCCATCCACTCATCCATCCATCTAGCCATCCATCCATCTATCTATATAGCTATGTTTCATGGCGGGTATATGGTGGCTGGTGTAGACTAACAACAGTAATGGAAGTGGTGGTAGTATAGTGATATTTTGGTATCATGCAACACAGTAACTCACGCTGAAGGTCCCGCTGTTACTGGGAAGATCTGTAAATACAAAGAATATTCTCGCCCTTACGCGTTCATATGTACAGCAGCGTTTATCAGGCACGGACGAGCTATATTCCCATTATGGCCTGGTATTGTTCACCCGTGTCATTTCCAGGACAGTTCCTTTACTTGACAATAGATTACATCCCCCATGAGTTGCACCCATAGCTCCTTCACTTATTGGCAATGCTTACAAACTCATCGCCTCAGTGTCACAAGACCTCTGCATGTGACGTGATCAATATTCATGTTTTATTCAACGCAAACGAGACAGTTCGAACGAGAAGGCAGGCAGGAGGTTCGTTACAGCATTTCGTCAATCCCTTCGTGACTCACTTAGGCACTTTCGTAACTTTTTTTGAAACAGAAACTTATAAAAATGTAAAATGAGTATGAAAAAAGGGCAGGTTATGGAATGTATGAAGACGTAGGGATGACACAGGCCTAGATATATGTAAACAAGCTTGAAACAGGAAACGGACATGTAATCTTATATCCACATTCTCTCTCTCTCTCTCTCTCTCTCTCTCTCTCTCACACACACACACACACACACACACACACACACGCAGGTAAAACTCAACGATGCAGCTCTCCCATTGTGTCTCCTCCCTTCGGTTCACCTTTGAAGTCATATATTTTATTTCTTAAAGTTACCCCAGAAATTGACGAATTCCCTGTCTCGTTTTTTATGATCTTCGCGCCTCTCCTCTTCTGCCTTCCCTTTCTCCTTTTGAGTCTCTCTCTCTCTCTCTCTCTCTCTCTTCGCCGCAGTGTTGCACCTTTTTCTCTCTATTATCACTACTCCAACGCACACTGCTTTTCTGAATGGTGTTTGCATCCCTCCTCCATTTGTGAATTAGCTTTATTTTATTTTCTTTCAACATCGTCCTGTCTTCCCCATAATTTTTCTACACTGATTGCATCCATTCATTTTTGTCAGCCTTCCTCCTCATTATTTTCCCCTTATTTCTCTCTCTCTCTCTCTCTCTTTGTGTATGTGTGTGTGTGTGTGTGTGTGTGTGTGTGTGTGTGTGTGTGTGTGTGTGTGTGTGTGTGTGTGTGTTCTTACCTAATTGTTCTTACCTAATTGTATCTTTACAGGAATGAGTCAAGCTCGTATTGTCCCGTGTCTTAGACCATATTTATCGTACATATCCTTAAATTTGTGAATTGTTTTGGCACACACTATTTCATTCGGTAGTGCATTCCATTGATCAATTGCTCTGTTTGGGAAACTGAATTTCCTTACGTCTTTATCACCTCTCTTCTTATGCAGTTTTTTGCAGTGTCCTCTTGCTGATGCTTCTCGATATGTTAAGTAATCATTTATGTCTATTTTCTCCTTTCCTGATATGCACTTATATAGCATTATCATGTCACCTCTT
>NC_137037.1:1592360-1639860 GCF_032717465.1 Coenobita brevimanus
CAAGATGCCTGGACACAGTGCCTTTTAAATGGCTAGAGGTCATAGGCAGAATGAAATACAGACAGCCGAAGACAATTCCGTTGTGCTGTTAAATTGTAGTGTCAATTGAAACAGCATAACTACCTCGTCCAATCACCAATTCAGTCACCTTCCTTCCTCAAATGAAACAGCATAACTACCTCGTCCACTCACCAAACCACTCACCTTCCTTCCTCACTCGAAACAGTATAACTATCCCATCCAATCACCAAGCCACTCACCATCCTTCCTGTATAACCACCTCGTCCAGTCACCAAGCCACTCAACCACCTCGTCCAGTCACCAGTCCACTCACCTTCCTTCCTAACCACCTCGTCCAGTCACCAGTCCACTCACCTTCCTTCTTAACCACCTCGTCCAGTCACCAAGCCACTCAACCACCTCGTCCAATCACCAAGCCACTCACCTTCCTTCTTAACCAGCTCATCCGGTCACCATTCCACTCACCATCCTTCCTTCCTAACCACCTCGTCCAGTCATCATTCCACTTACCTTCCTTCCTCATCTGCAGGTGGTAGCACAAGATGGCGTATCCTCCGTCATCTATGGGGGTCCTCCAGCGAATCAGGGCCTCTGTATCCGACACCTGGGTCACTTCAGGGGTGTCGCAGCAGCTGGGGAGGTGACCCTGGACCAACCTGAACCTGTGCGTGACCTGACCTAGGGAGTTACGGGCCACCACCTTGTACAGGCCCACGTCAAAGTCCCTGGTCTCGCTGTAGGCTAGGGTGGAGCGGCCCTTCTCGTTGGTGATGGTGATGCGAGGCGAGGTGGTCTCCCCTATGATTGTGTCGTTCCTGGGGGTATAATAATAATAATAATAATAATAATAATAATAATAAGAAGAAGAAGAAGAAGAAGAAGAAGAATGATAATAATGATAATAATAATAATAATAATAATAATAATAATAATAATAATGATAATAATAATGATAATAATAATAATAATAATAATAATAATAATAATATTAATAGGAGTAATATTAGCATTATTATTATTATTACTGGCGGTAGTAGTAGTAGTAGTAGAGGTAGAAGTAGTAGTAAAGACAATAATACTAATACTAATACTAATACTAATACTAATAATAATAATAATTAATAATAATAATAATAATAATAATAATAATAATAACAATAACAATAATAATAATAATAATAATAATAATAATAATAATTATTATTATTATTATTATTATTATAACAATAATAATAATCTATCTATCTATCTATTGCCAGACGCCTTAATCCCGTAAGGGGTGGCCACAAACATTATCGCCTCCATGTCGCCCTATCCCCCGCCATTTCACTGCCCTGCTCCCAGCTCACACACTTCCCTTTCTCAGACACCTCTCCACTCCATCCCTCCATCTCATCCTTGGCTTCCCTTCCCTCTCCCCGCCTCCACCTCACTCACACTCTCCTCATTAGTCTCTCGCTCTCCATCCTCTTTCTTTTCATATCCTCGTTATATCTAGGCGACTTTATGGAGCTTAGAAAAATACTCTCACAATGATGTTTAGCCAGACCCATAACAGGATCTAGTTAGGATGTCAATTAGTCTTCTGCAAATATCCTCTTTCCTTTTATTCCTGTGTTGCTCCTTCCTACCTATCGTCATCCAGGACTCATCTTCTCGTTGATTTAGAAGGCTCCCCAACACCTCTTCCTTACCGATTTAACCCTTCATATGTCTCCTTAATATCCCGCTGTATGTTATTTATGCAGCCTATGTCGGTAGTGAAATGAAGAAGGGACAAGAGCCTAATAAGGTGTGGTTTGTAAAATAAATCAACAAAGAAAAGGTGTTAGGTAGTCTATAGTGTTGAGGATACGACTGTCTGATTCCTCCTTGTTTCCTCCCTCCATCCCTTGTTGAACCCTCCTCCCTCCCTCCCTCCCTCCCTACCTACCTACCTCCCTCACTGAACCCTCCTATGCATCCAACTCTGACCCATTCTTTCTCCCTCCCGCCCTCCTTCCTCTTCCCTACCTACCTCTCCCTTTACTGAATCCCTCCCTCCCTCCCTCTTTACTAAACCTCCTCCCTCCTCCCTACCTACCAAACCCCTCTTACTGAACCCTTCTCCTAACACCCTACCTACCTATTCCCTCAACTGAACCTTCCTTCTTCCCTCCCCACCTATTATTGAACCGCCCTGCACTGAACCCCCCAAACCCACCTGAACCATTGCACCAAGGGTTCCGGCTGGCCTGTGACGAGAGCTGTAAGAGTGAGCGGGCTTCCTTCCGTGATAGCGCAGGTGTTGGGCTTTTCGCGGAAGAAGGGAGCTGTGCCGATGACTGTAGCTTCCTCCTTCACCGTCCTTGTCTCTTCTCTGATGGCCAGCCGGGACGGGATCTAGGGAGGAGAGAGAGAGAGGGAGAGTAATTAGCTAGAGAGAGAGAGAGAGAGAGAGAGAGAGAGAGAGGCTGAACGGAGGCAGTAAGAGAAGGGTACTGTATGAGACGAAAAGCCTTTGATTCCACCCTGTTTAGAAGAGCAGTGTATTGAAAGCATCCCCCTCCTCCACACGGGCATTGAACTCCATATAGGGGCCAATAATACCCTTGTACAAAGTCAACAGCTGTGCGTGGAAATAATGAAGGAAATGACGGGATGCGGAGAGGAAATGAGAGACGTGGTTGCCTCAAAAGGAAAATGAGTAGAGGGTGAAAATGACAGAGCTGGATAAATGAAAGACGAGGAGCTGCTACGAAAGAAAGGAGGTAAAATGAATTTGGGATTATGAAGAACAGGATGGTGTAGAACAGAGAGAGAGAGAGAGAGAGAGAGAGGAGACACACCTCCTTACAACTGGCTCAGAAAGCTCCGTAGCACTTCTCCCTCAGCGATCCATTCTACATAGCACACCTTGTTTTGATATATCCACGTATTCCCAGCATGATCACAGCTTCCACCAATATACAAGGGGACACTGCAGACCTCCACGTGGAATAAATCGCTAAGGAAAAGGCGTCAAGAGCCCCAGCCTCACCTCCAGCTTGAGTCTTCGCGGCATATCCAATGAGCAGGTTTCCATTCGACTCCTGACGAAGCCGGCCGTGTATTTGTCTATGAAGGTGCGGTGACGTCTCTCCTCGTCGATCTCTTCATCCATGACATCAGTGAATCGACGTCGCTCGTGGACCATAGGGATGTGCTGTGGGGGGGGGAGGGAGGGGGGACATTGGTGGAAGGATGGAGGAAGGATGGAAGGAGGTTGGAAGGGGAAATGTAAGTGAGTAGGAGGAGAGATGGAAGGATGTCAGAAGGATGGAAGGATGTCAGAAGGATGGAAGGAAGTCAGATGGATGGAAGGATGTCAGAAGGATAGAAAGATGGAAGGATGGAAGGAGGTTGGAAGGGGAAATGGAAGAGAGCAGGAGGAAAAATGAAAGGATGTTAGAAGGATGGAAGGATGTCAAAAGGATGGAAAGGGAAATGGAAGAGAGCAGGAGGAAAGATGGAAGGATGTCAGAAGAATGGAAAGACGTCAGTAAGTCGAAGGATACACAGAAGAGAGTTGGAAGAAGGATGGAGAGAAGTCAGAAGGATGGAAGGAGCATGTAAGGATTCGAGTAGGTAGGAGGGTGTGAGTAGGAAGGAGGATGTCAGTGTGATGTCAGTAAGTGAGATACAGTAGATGAAGTCAGCAGAAGGAGTAGGTGGCAGAGAAACAAGAGAGGATGTCAGGAGGAGAAGCAGAAGAGGATGTCATGATCGGTGGAAAGAATTGATGTCAGTGGAGATCATAGTGAAGTCAGTGGGATGTTGGAGGAGGAGGAGGAGGAGGAGGAGGAGGAAGAAGAAGAAGAAGAAGAAGAAGAAGAAGAAGAAGAGGAGGAGGAGGAGGAGGAGGAGGAGGAGGAGGAGGAAGAAGAAGAGGAGGAGGGAGAAAAGGAAAATATGTAGATTATAAACGCACCTACATCAGCTCCATCCCTATAATGGCGTCTTATTATTATTATTGTTATTATTATTATTATTATTATTATTATTGTTTCATTCAGCTTATGGTGGTACAGAGGCTTAGGCACGTATTCTCGTTGGTTAAGGAAGCTCCCTAACACCTCTTCCTTAGCGATTTAGTTTGTTTATTACACTTACTATCCTCTTCTGTGTTACATTAATCCTTGCTATATCGCCATACTCTGCATAAATAGCGTACAAAAGGGTATTAACCAGACGTATCCAAAAATAAATCGCTAAGGTAGAGGTGTTAGGGAGCTTCCTTAATGACCCCTTCAGCACGAGAGGTCAACCAGGAGCTGAATATAATTGTCTGGTATTGTGAGAATAAGATAATAATAATAATAATAATAATAATAATAATAATAATAATAATAATAATAATAATGATAATAATAATAATAATAATAATAATAATAATAAAATAGTACCTGACCACTACAGTAATAATAAAAATGCTCATGAGAGGGGCAGCAGTATAGAAAAAAAAATAATTAACCAAAATAATTGACCAAAAAATAATTAACGAAAAAATTGGCCAAAAAAATAACTGACCAAAAAATAATTGACCAAAAAAAATAATTGACCAAAAAATAATTGACCAAAAAATAACTGACCAAAAAATAATTGACCAAAAAATAATGGACCAAAAACTAATTGACCAAAAATTAATTGACGAAAAAATTGGCCAAAAAATAACTGACCAAAAAATAATTGACCAAAAAATAATGGACCCCAAAAAATAACTGACCAAAAACCAAAAAAATTACCAAAAAATAATTGACCAAAAAATAATAATTGACCAAAAAAAATAACTGACCAAAAAAAATAACTGACCAAAAAATAACTAATCAAAAACTGACCAAAAAATAATTGACTAAAAAAGCTGATTGAAAAAATAAGCTTTAATGGTGTAGTAATAATTAATCAGTGAAGGAAATTGGCAGCTGATTTTTAACTAGCGATACTGGAAAATAAATTCTCCCAAACCTGACGCTGCATCATGTGAGTGGATGGCATAAGCGAGAGAAAAAAAGAGAGAAAAAAAGAGAGGGGACATCAGAACCGGGATGCAAACAAATAAGCAAATGAATAAAGAAAGAAAGTAAACAATATTATAAACAATCATAGGGACAACAGGAAACCGAATTGTTAAAGGGAGAGAAAATGCATTCGTAAAGCCATCAAAATAAATGATAAATGAGGCCAGAGAAATGCCAGATAATTAAAGAATAAATAAATAAATCACTCGGGAGCAAACCATACACACGACGGGCATAAAAATAACGAAATAAACAGAAAAAAAAAATCACCATGGAGAAAGAATCAGAAATATTGAGAGAGAATCAGAAATATTGAGAGAGAATCAGAAATATTGAGAGAGAATTAGAAATATTGAGAATCAGAAATATTGAGAATCAGAAATATTGAGAAAGAATCAGAAATACTGAGAGAGAATCAGAAATATTGAGAATCAGAAATATTGAGAATCAGAAATATTGAGAAAGAATCAGAAATACTGAGAGAGAATCAGAAATATTGAGAATCAGAAATATTGAGAAAGAATCAGAAATACTGAGAGAGAATCAGAAATACTGAGAGAGAATCAGAAATATTGAGAGAATCAGAAATATTGAGAATCAGAAATATTGAGAAAGTATCAGAAATACTGAGAGAGAATCAGAAATACTGAGAGAGAATCAGAAATATTGAGAGAGAATCAGAAATATTGAGAGAGAATCAGAAATATTGAGAGAGAATCAGAATTAAAGCGAGCGATGGTGTGAAAAAAAAAAATAATAAAAGAGAGAGGGTGAAATTACTGATGCAAATAGCTATACTCCTTTCACCTTAACCTGGCCCAGATTTTCGTCCTTTTGCAGCTTATGTCACGGAGCTCAGTGGCGGAAGAAGGCAATGCTATGGCTCTACATCCTTATCGTAGCACTTCCTCGTGACTGGCATCATAATCAAGCCTTACTCTCTTGTCACAGATGAATATTCAGTATGGAGAGATGGCAATTTTAGGCCAAGTTAGAGTGAAGAGAGTATAGAGGGACGGGAAAAATAATACACCATAGGATAAGTCATACAGGAAAATGGAGGTCGTGGCATACAAACCACAGGAGTAAAATACAGCTTAGGGTACATAATAATAGGGAAAATACATAAGTGCATACATAATAATACACAACAGACTCTCACTGACCTACCCACGGCATGTGTGAAGAAGGGATAGAAGAACCTGTGAGAATTTCGTTTAAAAAATAATAATAATAAGAATAAGAATAATAAATCAAAGAACGTGTGATATTTTTCTGTCAACCTTGAGGAGTTAATTTTATTCTTATTCTTCCTCTACAGACAGACGAGTTGGTCAGCTGACAGGAGGAGTCTCGTAGTGAAGGGGTTAATAGGGGCTGTAGCTTAACCCCCCCCCAGAGAGAGAGAGAGAGAGAGAGAGAGAGAGAAAGAATGAAAAAAAAAATCATATTGGTATGGAAGGAAGAGAGAGAGAGAGAGAGAGAGAGAGAGAGAGAGAGAGAGAGAGAGCTGGGTAGATAGAAATTATTATATGGCAGGAAATACCCGCTCAAATAAATGAATAAATGAAAATAAATGCTTCTGAAAAATATTGATCTTACAATTTTGAAACAGTGGACAAACCGTGTGAAAATAACCTCCAATAACGCCTAATAGGTATATGCGCTGATACATTTACTGAAAATATATATACACACGAAACCTTGACATTTGAAGCACAGAGATATTCGTATGACCTCCTCTGATTGGTTTCTGTTCTAACGGGATATGAAACCAATGTCAGAATATCTTCCTTATGTATCAGTTTTTTATCTTTACATACGAAAATTGTCTCTGAGATGAAAGGCCAGTTTCATTCTAGACTAGTTCCAGATACAAAGAAGTGGAAAATGGCTTAAACGATAATAATAAAAATAATAAGTAATGCAATAATAATAATAATAATAATAATAAAACCAACTAACACGTGCTATAGATTATCAACGATGTTCCTCACCTCTACGCAGATGCATCCCCTTTTACGTCTAACCATTATGAACGAGGCTTGTTTCGATTTAGATCTTTCTCAAAAATTTAACAGAGTACACCTGGCCACAACACAACAGAGGAGGAGCAAAGAAAACGGCATCCCACACCAACCCAACCACCTAGATTTTCGTCCCCTTGCGGCTGATCTCCCGAAGCATAATAACCCAATACTTCGGTTCCGCACCCTTTCCACGGCACTTCTTCGTGACTAGCACACTCTTCATGGGTTAATCTCTAGTTAGAACTCAGGATTTCAAGGTGGAGGGAAGGGAAATTTATGCCAGGTTAATGTGAACAGGGGACGTGCATGGAAACACCCGCGCCCCCTTGGTCAGTGCAGGAAGTGTCGGTGTTGAGAGCCTAAGGAAGGAAGGTACTGTGGAAAAAACGTTCTGGTACAGTGTAAGAACGTTCTGGTAGTAAAAAAAACGTTCTGGTACAGTGAAAAAAAGTTCTACTACAGTGGATAACTTTTTGGTACGGTGGAAAACGTTCTGGTACACTGGAAAACGTTCTGGTACAGTGAAAGAACGTTCTGGTACAATGAAAAACGTTCTACTACAGTGGATAACGTTTTGGTACATAGAAAACGTTCTGGTACAGTGGAAAAACGTTCTGGTACAATGGAATTTTTTTTTGGTACCATGAAAGAACGTTCTGATACAGTGGATAACGTTCTGGCACAGTGAAAAAACGTTTTGGTACAGTGAAAAAAAACGTTCTGGTGGACTCAAGGTTCTCAGTATTATTTTCAAGTTGTCAGCATGGATGGTTTATGCCTTTTTTGAGAAGCTCCGAGAGATATGAAAACTTTGATATTGGCGAGGCTCGCGTCGCTTCGAAACATATATGGATTTCTAGGCTACCTTCACTTTGACTTTATTTGTAGTTCACACCAAATTTCTCCAGCAAATAAAAACATAATAGAGACAGATGAGGCAATAGCAGACGTGGGAAATTATATGCACTTTCATTATTCATAACTTTTTTCCAACAAGTGGTCATTCGCCTTCTGAAAACACGACATGAAATTAACAGAGTACACAAAAACTGACCGATTTGCTTCCCTGCTTTATCCCATTCCCTTAGCGCTTTTCCAAAATCTACTTATCCCGGAGAACACTAATCCCTCACGTCTATAATATCAATTGTGAAGGAGCAAAGGCGTAAATATGTCCATGATGTTTGACGGTCATTTATAGGTTACGTTTAGCCTGCATCCAGCGTTACAATGTGCAGTTAGCAACGATATGAAAAGGTCGGACTTGCTTTATCATCGTCATCATGTGCCCTAAAAACTGCCATTTATACACTGTGGGTTCGTTTGTATACTGTATGTACCTTTATGCTCTCACTCAGCATCCTTAGTCTATATACCGACACTCGCTGCACTAAAAATGGGGACGCGGATGGGTCGGGTTCACTCAGCACCTACTCTGCTCAGCGGCCGGGGGAAGCCAGCTGGGGGCAGGAGTCTTGCGGAGGAGCGAAGAGGCAAAGTATGGCTGCATCGTTCCACATGAAGAAGCGGCCGTCGATCTCTCCTGCCTTGTTCCATGAGACAGAACTCTTAACGTCTTCTCCTTGACTTGGGCGGCGGAGGCGACTAACTAGGAACTAAAGACGACTAAGTGTAACCACTATCTTGATTGGTCGACAGGGGACGCTAGGAAGACAAAGCATAGGCCCTGTCTTCACTGGTCGACAGGGGGCACTAGGAAGACTATGCATAACCCCTGTCTTCATTGGTCGACAGGGGGCTCTAGGAAGTCTAAGCATAGCCCCTGTCTTCACTGATCGACAGGGGGCACTAGGAAGACTAAGCATAACCCCTGTCTTCACTGCTGGATAAGGGGGCACTATTCTGCACTAATACAGCATGGTGGTGGTGGTTGGGGGACGGTCAGCACTCGTCCTGGGAGCGGGTTGGCCGGCTCATGAAGCTCCAGGCGAGGTTAGTGCTAGGACTACCAATCACACCAGTTCCCAGATGAGGGGGAACCTGATCTTTAGAGACACAGAGGCGTGAGTGTGGGTGCCGCTCCTGTTTTTCTTTGCAGGGGAGAAGGGGGAAGGGGGAAGATTACAGATTACACTATGACTTATTGGAGGGGGATGACAGAAACGGGAGGCAGGGAGGAAGGGGAGGTGAAAATAAGGGGATCAACTGCATAAACTATCCCGCCCTTTTTCTCCGCGTTAAGACGAAAGAGAAGCCGATGATGTGACGAGTGTGACTGAACGAGCCTTGCTGGGACACTCTTAAGCTCAGTTCCCGTTGGTGCTCCAGTGAATACCAATTTTGAGAACTGGACTTGGAGGATTTATAGTCGAAAAGTTCCTCAGATATTTCGCCTCTATGTACAATCGACAGCGCTTATCCTGTCACCTCTCCTCCTCTCCATGGTTTTCGGATGTCTCGTGGATCCGTAGCAACTGACACTGACGACTGTACTAGGCCACAGATTAGTGCCATCAGTGTCTTTTGGATTCAAGAGACTAAAATTCAGAGCCCCTGGAGAGAAGAACAGGAGAAAGAACAGGACCTTTGCTGTTTATATATGGCAAAACGCGCTTATTTCTACCTACCGGGGACAAGGAAAGACATTTGCCTTATTTACATCATCAGTGAGAGAAAAAAAAATCACTAGAAGGCTTCATCATCTTCTCCAGTCACGTCACATCGAGGACTGTTGGGGAGATCAAGGAACCAAGACAGAAGGTCGTGAGTAATCCGTTTCGTTCGCGCTACTAAACGCTACTTTAAAACACACTTGGGTAACGGAGGATTTGTCGTTTCGTTCGGTTTGGGAGTTCGAGAAAATTAAGGAATAACGGGAAGAAAAAAAATATCTGGCCGTCATTTTTCTTTGACATTTTCGATCAAAGACCCCGAGGATGATTTGGATGAGAGAGAATGGGTATGATGCGTGACTGACTAGAGTTAACGAAGCGATCGCTAGGATAAATTGTTAGCGCTAAGATTTATAATTATTGCTAGTACGCAGTAATTAAGCACACAATTTATATTGGTTTTTCTTGCATCTTGAATAACCACCTGTATTTGTCACTAACTGTTGCTTCCTGGTGGCTAATTGGACTACAGCTAATAGTCTTATAATTAAACTGAACTAAATCGACGAAATGCACAATACTAAGCACAATACTAAGCACTAATTAGAAATGAGATTAAGAGTTCCACTAATTCACAGCTAAGCATCTAATCGATTATAGGCAGCTAAGGACTACTTAGTTTATGCGTCTACATGCAAGGCGTTGTGTGTCGAGGTAAGGTCAAGGGAGGCCAGGTGAGGAGAGGTGGGTGTCTGGAGGTGCGAGTGTACTGAAGGCTAGTGAGGAGTAAGTGTGATGGGACAGGTGTGACTGGGGAAAGGTGGGGAACTGACAGGATGGGAGAGGAAACAGGCATTGTAAGTTTATGTAGGAAAGGTTCAATTTAGGTCGATACCAAGTAATTCGTGGTAATTGGTACGGGTCAGTGGTGCAGAAAACAAAATAGGATGATGGGAAAAAGTTGAAGGTGAAATAGGACGTGGATTATATCTCAGGATGATCATTTGGGTTGCCCTAAACTGAACATGGTGGGAAGAGGCATGGTATAAACAAAAACAGGGTACTGGGAGAAGGGTGAGGGTGAGGGAAGAAAGGGATTACACCTCGGGATGGTAATCTGGGTTGCCACACATCGGGCAGGGCTGGTCGGACATGGCAATAGGGCCCCCTCTGGAGCGGTGTGTTGCAGCTTCATGGTGGTGGTGGTGCTGTTTGTGGAGCTGGCTGCTGTACTGCTCCATCATGTGTGCGTGGGTCACTTGTTGCTGGGCAGCGCGAGCCTCTGCCAGCACTTGCTCATTAAACAGCCTGGCCTCGGATGTGTCTCGTCGCTGGGACAGCTCACGTCGCTGCATGGCTTCTTGTCTCATCATGGCCTCCTGCTGTAGTGCTGCCTCCTGTCGCCTCAGGGCTTCCTGATGCAGTGCGGCCTCTCGTCGCATCAAGGCCTCCTGTCGCATGAGCGCTTCCTCTTGCAGAGCAACCTCCCTTCTCTGTGAAGCCTCCCGCCTTTGTGAAGCCTCCCGCCTCTGCGATACTTCTCGTCTCTGTGAAGCCTCTCGTCTCTGCGATGCTTCTCGTCTCTGTGAAGCCTCTCGTCTCTGCGATGTTTCTCGTCTCTGTGAAGCCTCTCGTCTCTGTGCTTCTTCAACTGCAAGACTAGAGGAGCCACGCTGCTCCTGCACCGTCTGTTGGAAGGTCCTGGAAAGCTCGCGACCCTCCTGCTTCTCGTCCTTCCATGTGAGGATCTGCGCAGGCTTGAAGGGACCCTTGCGGCGTGGCTGGTAGCGGCGGCGGCTGCGACTTTGCCCCACCTCCTCCGTCTCCTGACTCACCTGGGGGGGGAGGTGGGCATGCTAGAGCCACCACCAGCACGGACCAGGGCACAGGAGGCACACGGGAGAGGACGAGAGGAGCGGGAGGGAAGACGAGGGGAGAAAGGAGGAGGAAGGCAAGGTAGATGAAAGACAGTAACATAATGGGAAGATGGACAAAAGGCCACACTATAGATCTGGGATTCTCAAGTTTTTTTTCATCAAGCGCCACGTAACTAACACCAATTTAATACAGAATGATACTCCACCAGATGCTAAAATAATTATTGACATTTTAATTATTCTAGTAAAGTTAAACGTGAATAAATAATCAGCTATGCAATGGTTCTATACAAAATACTGTACAGCTCTTCAAATTGTAATGATATTTGAGCAATTATTTTACCCCCAAAATACCCTCCTGCGTACCCCGAGAGTCTGCAGTTCCCAGCTTGAGAATCCCTGTCGCCGATGGAGGACGTGAAGGAAAGAAAGGAGAGTGAAGGAGCTATACAAGAAACGTGAGGAAAGTAAAGAGAAAGGGGGTTTAGAAAATCAGGCAATAATAGGGGTAGCGTGATTGGAAAAAAATCAGATTAGAGACTAGTTGAGAAAGCAGGGAAGTGTGTGTGTGTGTGTGTGTGTGTGTGTGTGTGTGTGTGTGTGTGTGTGTGTGTGTGTTTAGAAAGAGAATAAGTAAGAGAATTTTTTTTTTCATCACTAATCTTAATGAGTTTACTTAAAAAAACAATGCGACCTGTTCTTACTGTCAGGAATCTATAATCGAAAGAAACTGTTAAGAAGTATTAATATTAACTCAGGAAGGTCTTGCATATAGTGTTTACAGACTCCATTCTGACTATTTTACATTTTTACCTCCGTCAGTGAAGTTGGGAGGAGGTTATGTAAGTCAGTCCCTGTTTGTCTGTTTGTTTGTACACATCTCCAAAGGTTGCTGATGAAATTGAAGGATTTTTTTTTGGATATATGTGTTATGGGCGAAGGAAAAGTTGGGTTAATATTGATGGTAATTTGAGTTCGAGGCCTGGGTCAGGATTTTTTTTTCCCCGCAAGATTTCTCAAAAGGTTACTGATGGATTTCGATGATATTTTGTGGGTATGTGGGTCATGAGTCAAGGAAGAGTTGACTGAATTTTGGTGGTGATCTGAGTTGTCTGGTGTAGGTGTTGGCTGAGGTATGCGCTCTCCGGAGGCTGTCTACTTGTTCATTTTTTATAAGGGACAGCACACTGTAAAAAGTCTCAGTTTGTTAAGATAGAAAGCAGTCAGCGGAAGGAATGAAAGGAGAGGAAAGGAAGAACAGGACGAGGTGAACAACAAGACTCCGATATGGAAGGAAAGAGGAAGGAAAGAGGAAAGAAAGAGGAAGGAAAGAGGAAGGAAAGAGGAAAGAAAGAGGAAGGAGAGAGGAAGGAAAGAGGAAGGAAAGAGGAAGGAAAGAGGAAAGAAAGAGGAAGGAAAGAGGAAGGAAAGAGGAAAGAAAGAGGAAAGAAAGAGGAAGGAAAGAGGAAGGAAAGAGGAAGGAAAGAGGAAAGAAAGAGGAAGGAGAGAGGAAGGAAAGAGGAAAGAAAGAGGAAGGAAAGAGGAAAGAAAGAGGAAGGAAAGAGGAAGGAAAGAAGAAAGAAAGAGGAAGGAAAGAAAAAGAGGAAGGAAAGAAAAAGGGGAAGGAAAGAAAAAGAGGAAAGAAAGAAAAAGGGGAAAGAAAGAAAAAGGGGAAAGAAAGAAAAAGGGGAAAGAAAGAAAAAGGGGAAAGAAAGAAAAAGGGGAAAGAAAGAAAAAGAGGAAGAAAAGAAAAAGAGGAAGGAAAGAAAAAGGGGAAGGAAAGAAAAAGGGGAAGGAAAGAAAAAGACGAAGGAAAGAAAAAGAGGAAGGAAAGAAAAAGGGGAAGGAAAGAAAAAGAGGAAGGAAAGAAAAAGAGGAAGGAAAGTAAAACAGGAAGAAAAGTAAAACAGGAAGGAAAGAAAAGGGGGAAGGAAAGAAAAAGAGGAAGCAAGGAAAAACAGGAGGGAAAGTAAAAGAGAAAGAAAGTGGCAAGAAAAGAGGGACAGTGACAACACCATCACCATCCCTTTTAGTTTTTGGCAAAGCGACGTTTTTCTGGGCTTCCCACAAGAAATACATTACCAGTTGAGTTAAATGAGACTCCAAAATTACTTATATAAAAAAATGTGACAGCAAGCGACATAGAATCATTAAAGAAAAATTATGTAACCTAAATTAGCTTACTTGTACGAGATGTTGATGGAAAAATTTTAACTATTACTGTGTACATTTGTGTCAGTCTATCTATCTATCTATACAGAGAGAGAGAGAGAGATGTAACGAAGGCAGGTATGGGTAGAAAGGTAAGAGATTCAGACAGGTAAGAAGTGTGACGAGGGTAAAAAAACAGACATAACAGAGAGACAGACAGACGTAAGGGACACAGCTAAGGCAGGCAGGTAAGAAGAGTGACAGGGGAGTGACATGGGTTGGAGAAGGACATGGGTAGTCAGGTTAGGCTACGTGGACATGCACAAGACATGCACCTGCATATATATATACTTCAGTAAAACATATGGCATTAGAGATCAGTAATAATAATAAAAAAAAATCAATATATAACCGGAATAGCAAAATATGAACGAAAATACATTGAAAAGAGATAAGAATATAGCATTAGGTGATTAGATGAAATAAGCAAAATGCAAGAAAGTACAAAGAATGGAAATCTAACAGAGGAAAAGTTGTGAGAAAAATATAATAAAGAAAATAAAGAAAAACGTATACAGCCAAAGCCATCAATATGAGAAGAAAAGAAAGTACACTGAAAAGATAAAATGATAAAAAAAAAACTCTCCCAAAAGACTGAAATTTTCTAGAAGAGATAGAAAAAAAGTTCTCTAAGGTGCAACAAGTGAAGAAAGTTTAAAATATGAGGGAACTTCTGAAGGCCAGAATAATATACATCTAAATAAAAATAAAGGAAGAAAAGGAGACAGTGAAGGAATGACACCGTATTAGATGCAAGATATAAAAAAATGACAGTAAAATGTGAAAGGAAAAATATATGGCCTCAGTATTTGAAACCAGTGAAGGGAATTTTAAAGGGAAATTAGTGAACGAAAAACTGAGAAGAAGGGAAAATGAATAGGAAATAAAATAAGTGACTGGAAGAAATTGGAAGCAAATTTGACGACAGGAACTATATGAAGTAATGAGGAAAAAAATATGGATAGCAAAAGAAAAAGGAAATTGGTCCAAAATTAAATGTACTCAAGATACGCAAAGCAAAACAAATAATTACATATAAACAGATAAGGAAAGTAGCAATTACAGTATATTAATAATCCTAATAATTATAACAAGAGTTCAATTAATAATATAAAAAAAAAAATCATATGGTCAAATTTGCACTAGCTCTATCACTCCTTCAGCTGCGATGGGCGTCTTTTGAGTTACATTAAATTAGTTAAACAGGAATAACCACAGTTTGTAATTTCTGGACAAAACATTGATGGATTGTTTGTTTAAATTTTCTGATCTTGAAATGGTGCTTTTATTTTTAGCTGAATAAAACTGATTGAAAAAAAATAGAATTGCATAAATAAACAGCTCGCAGATCACAGCCAAAAGGGTCATGAGTGCACAGTGGCATTATTTACTCCATCAGTTATTCAGATTAGCGGATTATTAAAATTTGCTCTTCGGAACTTTGGGCATTATTTAAATTTTGTGATTAAGGTGACGTGCGTATTAAACTTCCTCATACAAGTTTGCGACGATGAATTATAAAGCACTTCTACTCGCGTCACTTCCTTACCACATGCCTGAAATAACTAATGATTAATTATTATCACAGGTAATGGTTCAGTCTTTTTTAGTCTATTTTACGATTATGAGTAACAGTCCATTTTTTATCAGTTACTTCAATGAATAAGAGTATGAACATGTAGTACAATACATAATTCTGTGTTATTACTTTGCTAAACTTAATGAGGTCTTTAGGAGCAATGTAATATGAATTTTGGAAAAAGGTTTGAGTGATATGGCAGAAAAATATGAATATTGCATTTTTCACTATAACTGCTTATACAGGCATGGGAAAAATAGCTTACTAAATCTCAGGAAGGCCTGGAAATGATGTAAATGATCATGTAGCAATTGTTTCCAACAAACGTAATGAATTGATAACACCAAATGACTTTCAGTTCAGCATTTAGAGCATAATTCAACACTGTCCTGAACCATTACCATCCCAGACATGCCTAGTGTTACATCTCTACTATATACATGGCAAGCCTACCATTACATGTAGCACACATACCTCGCTTGCATACGTACGGTTGGACACAGAAATACATTGCTACTTAAGACATGAGCTTGAAATACAATATAAAGAATGAAAGCAAGAGTAATAATGAATTGAATTAAGTGAAACTGTCAGTCTCTAATGAATACTTATAAGTCAAGGGAACGATTTTTCTTCCTGTCCAACCGCACACTTTTAATTCACCGAGTGTCAAGATGCCATGATGCTGAGATGAACAACATACTCACTTAGAGGCCAGAAGTGTCCCTGCTCAGAAAGAAAATTTTTGAAGACTATGGTGGACAGTGGAAGAAAGTGAACTAGTGGTCAAAGCATGAATGCACTGATAATGGAAATCGAAAAAGAAGGCTGGATGTGTTCAGTTATTACAGTAATGAGAAAAGTGTTGCAGTAATTTCTCGTCAGGCAAATAATATATGGGAATATTCATCTAATTTACAACTTATTACAACTTACAGATGCATTTTCTGAAATTTGATGTCCCTAACTGTCGTCTCCTTCCCAACTTGTCACCGTTCAGATTTTGTACTCAGTTGCTCTTGTAGAATATGTTTCATGTCATGCACATGGAATGTACAATCATTTTTTTTTCTAGTATATCAGTCTAAACAGGTAAATTATTTAAAAGAAAATCGTAGAAGATACAAGTACTGTATACAGTACATAAAAAATTGAGCCACAGTTTCATAAGAATTTTCTTTATATAACAGCATCAAATATCTATCCAAATGTATCACCATGGTATCAGTGTTAGAATTTTTAGAGGTCTGACTTAGGATATTATGTTTTTCATATGCATAACTAATTCATCATGATCTCCTGTGGGTGTGAATTACAGATGTTAAAACAGCTGATATACACAAAGGCTTTAGAATGCAGGTGACCCAAAGAGACAACACTGTATACAAGAGGCGGTATTAATGTAAAACGTGATATATGGGATGATGTAAAGTGAAAAACAGTATATACAACAATAAAGAATATGACGAATGCACATAAACTGTAGGTCAGTTTAGAGAAACGTGCCTAAAATGCGAAGTAAATGGCTGTAAAACTTAAGAATAGATGGTATAAACGTCGAGACAAAAAATAAATAAATAAGATTATTGTGAGCGTAAAGATGAAGATAATGAATATGTATTAAAGCATTGAGATATAGAGATGTGCTTCCAGATGTACAGAGAAAATCAAAAGGCCAAATGGACGTCAGGTTAGAGAGTTGGTAGAGACTATGAGAGTTCTAAATGTAAGGGTAATAGCAGAGATCAACTGGCCCTCATGATATGTGTATAATGCCAACTCATTCAGCTCTACACACTACATTCTCTACAACACGTCATACAACTACTTACATGTCCCACTGCATAATGAAAATGTAGGAGTGATATGGGTCTGGGATCTAGAATAAAAGGTAGATAGATGAATTCTGGCTCTTGAAAAAGGTAAAAAAAAAAAAAAAAATCACTGTCCGCATTGAGCACCGGCAGGGAGATTAGCTTTTAAAATTTGCACTGAAAACTGAGACGGTAAAGAAATTTCGAAAAATGGCGGTAAGAGTAAGTACATTCACATCGTATCAGCAAAAGTGATATCCGGAGTTGTGTATTGGAATGTTAGAGAAAGGATTCGACTTAAAAAAATAGTGTTGCATATGTTATCAGGTTGAATACCATCACAACTTCGATCTAGTACTGACTGTGGAGTTTCTTTCTAGTTCGGCGAAGAGTGGGCGAATATCTTGTAGAGGGCAGTATATACACAAATAATTAATCAGTGGTACTGCACTACAATTCTGCCACAGGAAGCCCTTGGAATAGGTACAGGGGGGCAGCTTTGTCCAAAATTGTAGTTCGAGTTGACCTGACATTCTAAAATTTTGCATAGAGGTAATAAAGGCTAAGATGATTCGATTACAGCTGATTTGCTAAGAGCCAGTCCGAAAGGAGCTAAATTGACTCATATGAGACACTAGTTCTATCAAATTCGTTAAGTGAAATGTGGCATGAGCGATCCCAAGACTTTCAGAGTTGGAGCACTTTGCGAGGAGCGCCGAATCCCACGTTCTGACCTTTAAGGCGGACGATTTTGCTTCGTTTTAATCAAGTTTTAATAGTTTTAATCACGGAGAATCTCTTAACTGTCAACAGGTTAATACTGGAAACGACCCCCAAACGAAATAGTGATAATAATAATAATAATAATAATAATAATAATAATAATAATAATAAAATGGCCTGGAGATAATAAAATGCACTGGAAAATACGTCCTTGGGTTGAACTGGCAAACCTTCATAAGCAGAGAGTAATTAGTGCTTGTAACGAGGGGTCATTAGTTTATGTCAGAGGCATGTTTTGGGCCAGAGACACGGCACGAAATATGGTCCTTGTTAATTAGTTCCTTAATTTAGTCAACGCCCAGTCTATTTGGTCCTTTAGATTTTGGGATTATAATTAGTTTGTGTTTGTCTTATTCCATTGAACTCAGAAGGAAATTTTTGAAAACTAACATGATAGTAGAAAATCTAGCCTTTTTTTTACTGGTCCCCTTTTTTCGTGGAGGGGCATATTCGAATTTTAGATTTTGATTAAACAGCACTCGTCTTTTTATCGTTTCCATTAATCTCGGAAACATAATTTTGAAAACTGACATACTAGTAACAAATATATTTTTTTCATTGGTCTTTCTTTTTTGGTATATTAGATTTCAAGATTTTAATTAAACTGCATTCGTCTTTTTTTTTTTCGTTTCCATTAACCTCAATCACATTTTTGAAAACTGACATACTAAAGTAAAAATGATCTTTTTCTTCATTGGTCACTTCGTCTCTCTTTCTTTCTTTCTTTTTCTTTTTCTTTTTTTTTTTATTTTTTGCGAAAGTCGTGTCAGGTTTGGCCTATTCAATTTTTAGATTTTTATTTTTGTTCGTTTTCTTTTCATGAATTATGGCACGGTTTATTATCACTTCACCTCTTCCGTCTAAGTACCTTTATTTCATTCATGACGTCATCTTGATTTCATTTATGCATCGTTTTTGTTTATGACGTCATCCTTAGTTCATTCGTGACGTCATTTATTTCGCTCATGACGTCATTTTATTTCATTCATTTTGCGGTCAGATTAATATATATTCAGATTTGTGGAGATCTTTTTACTTCCATTTTATATTTATCTATCTTATTTTATTTTTTTTTTATTGAAGGAGTTAACAAAAGCGATATCAACCCTCATGAAGAGGAAAATTCTCTCCTATTCTGGGTGTGTTCGTCAGTCAATAGGAATAATAATAATAATAATAATAATAATAATAAAGTATACACCATGGGAATATAAGGGTTAATGAATGATGGACATAAGCTAGAAGGTAAAATTGTAATATGCAAAATAAATCACTAGGGATCAGGTGCTACAAAGCCACCTGTGTTACCTGGACTGTGGATGACCAGAAAGTAATGTATGAGTATTATCACGGAACTGTATCCTTGGGGTACAGTGGCAGTGAAAATTTTGTAATATATAAAAGTACAATGAATACGAGTTACAGTCTTAGATAAACATGTACTGAGATATGGTTTTTGCCTTCCTGCTGTTTTTCCATACTCATTTTACTCTAACTTGGCTCAGATTTTTGCCCTTTTTGCAGCTTATTTCACGTAGCCCAGTGGTAGAAAAGGATAATGCTGTGGCTCAACATTATTTCTACTGCACCTCTTCGTGACTAGCATCATATTGTAGTGTATTAGTCCATTGCCACAACTCAACATTGAAGGTGGAGAGTTGTCAATTTTAGGCAAAGTTAGTGTAAAAATGGTACGGCATTATCAAGGGAAATATTTTAGGGGGATTTGAATGATGAATCTTCGTTCCAATTATGTGTCAATGTACCCTTTTGCTCTCATATCCTCTTCCTGCTTGGCCCTCAGCGACAACGTTAACTGGAGTGTTGGGGCTTGTATTGAATAGTAAATAGTGTAATAAATAAATAAAGTAAATAAATCCTCTCGTACATCTACTCCCATTCATGGTCTAATTACACAAATCTGGCATGAAAGTGTTGAGGGAAAAAATAATAATGACTTAAAAAGAGAAATATCTTGTCCTTAATTCATGAACGATAAGTAATTTTAAGTTAGGTACAGTTCTCCTCATACCTGAACATCAAAATTATTGTCCAAAACCTTTAAATTCATAAAATCTCGAATATACATAGAAAACGTATGCCCGGCGCTATTTACAGAACACGGGGAACATACTAGAAACTTTCAGGGTAACTTAAATAAACAGAAAATTGTGTCAGTGTATCCATTTTGCTCTCATGTTCAGTCGGCATCAAAAGTCCCGTCGCCTACCATGTTTTTCTCTCCCGGGGACTTTGGAAATCTGTGTGGTGAATCCGTAGCAACTGACACTGATGACTTATTTGGCCACAGATCAGTATCATGAATTTCGACTGATTGGGAATTACCACACTGATTTTCAAGGTCCATGGGGAGAAAAACAGGACGGGGGACAGGACTTTCCGTGCCGATTGTACTTTTTCCTTGCCTGGCCTTCAGTGATGTTTCCCAGAATGTTTGGGCTTGTACTGGATGGTAAATAAAGACTCTAAATACAAAAACACAAACGTGCGACACCGAAACGCAATTTTTTTTTTTTCGCTCGGCGCCCACGAAATCTAATCAAGCAAAATAGATCTCACCATTTGCAACACACGGCAGCCTCGGAAAGTAGCGAAATTATTCAGGTCTCTACATGGACGCGTTCAGTGCCTCCAGGTAGGGATGGCAGCTTCGTAGGGGAAATGCTAAATAACTCTGCCACGGGGGAGGGAAAAAAAAGGTGCGGTAATCGTGGCATAATGAAACTTACAATTATTATTCTTGGTAGGAAATGTCGCCTATATATCAATGGGTTTCTCTAGCGACACAAGATGAAAAGTTTTGCCTGGAATATAGCTTTCCTATTACGACATACGACGCCTAACCTTGCCTAGAAACGTCACATTCTACTGTTTCCTTTCACTGAACTCCTAATCTCTCGCCTGGAAATTTCACCTCCCGTGGATTGGTTCTCGCTCACGACAAACCGCGGACATTCTCGGCTGGAAAATGAACCTCTTGAGCCTCGGTTCTCCCTCTGGACATACCTGGTAGTCGTAGTCATTCTCCCTGAGGGCCCAGTTGAAGGAGGGGGACCTGTCAGACGCCACTTTCATGTAAGAGCGGAGACGGCAAGGGAACTCCACATCACGCAGCTGCAACAGGTAGGTGTCTGGCCCGAGCTGGTACCTGGGAGGGGAGAGGCAGAGGTCAGAGATAGATAGATAGATGGACAGATGGATAGGTAGATAGATAGATAGATAAATAGATAGATAGATAGACAGATAGATAGATAGATAGACTGATGGATAGAATGACTGATGGATAGATAGACAGAAAGACAAATAAACTGAGAGAGAGAAGGGGGGTTGTTAAATGAAATACGACGAAATTGGAAGTGATCTGTCATGAGTAAGCCATCCACTTTCTCTCTCTCTCTCTCTCTCTCTCTCTCTCTCTCTCTCTAAATCACCAAGCCAACTTTCCTTTCTACATCAAGCAAAGATTAATCACTAAAGGGAATTTCTATGAGACAGTAAGGAAGGATAATAATGAACTCTTGACATCTCCACCAAACCAACTTCCTAAAATCAACAGAGACGATCCATAAGACAAAGGAATCAGTTATAATAGTCATAAACACCTATTTACTTCGTCACTGATTAATTTCCTTTTATTCCACTAAGAAAACAGGGACATCAAATCGGTTATAAACATCTGAGTTCCTCATCAAACTAACTTGCTAAGAAAATCGTAAAGGGAATTCTATGAGACTGTTAGACATTAGGAATAAAGAATTACTCATTTCACTTCCACACCAAACTTGCATTCATAGTACTAAGATAGGGAGAGCATGAAATAACTAAAGGAAATTTGTGTAAGACTGTTAGCAATCAGACATAAACATTCACTAATACTTCAGACTATCTTTTTTTCAGTCTTTATGCACGAAAACAGAAGAAGAGAAAAGAAAAGGTAAATTCATGGAACTGGGGCAAAACAGTCATAAACCACCACTATTTTTTTTCTCAGTCTTTAAGCCCGAAAAAGAAAAAGAAACGAAAAGGAAAATTCGTGGAAAAGTGAGAAACCAAACATAAACATTCGCTATTTTTTTTTCACTAACTTGCTCTCGTTCTTGATGACGTCCAGCTCGTATGAATAGTCCCGGTGCTCGATCTCGTAGTCCTCGGGCTTGGCGGGGATGATCTCTCTCTCTGGGGACTCCGGCGGGGTGTAGACCTCGCCTGGGGGGTACACCATCTTGCTGGGGTGGGTGAAGCAGGAGGCCAGGGTGCGACGACGGTACCAGCGCTTGCAGGACGCGTTGCCGTACCACTCCCTGTATGGTACAATGAACACGGTACAGACAGGGGAGGGTGAGGGAGAGGGGGAGAAAAGGAGGGAGAGAAGGGGAGAAGAGAAGAGAGGAGGGAAGCAAGAGGCGAAGAGTGAGCCTAGCAAAGACAGGAGAGGAGAAAGAGGGAGAGAAGGAGAGGATGAGATGGAGGAAGAAGAGCAGTAGAGGAGAGAAGAAGGAGGGAGAGGGGGAAAAAAGGAAAGAAGGAGGGAGAGAAGTGGATAAATGAAAGTGGAAGGGAAGGAACGAAGAGGAGAGGAGAGGAGAGGAGGAGAAAGAGAGAAGGAAGGAGAGCCGGAGACAAGAGGAGAAATGAAGGAGGGAAAGAGAGAGGAGTAGAACCTCTTGAGCCTACTTGAACCTCCTGAACCCACTTGAACCTCCTGTGCCCACTTGAACCTCCTGAACCCACTTGAACCTCCTGATCCCACTTGAACCTCCTGAACCCACTTGAACTTCCTGAACCCACTTGAACTTCCTGAACCCACTTGAACCTCCTTAACCCACTTGAACCTCCTGAACCCATTTGAACCTCCTGAACCCACTTAAACCTCCTGAACCCACTTGAACCTCCTAAACCCACTTGAAACCCTTGAACCCACCTGAGCCTCTTGAACCCACTTGAACCTCCTGAACCCACTTGAACCTCCTGAACCCATTTGAACCTCCTGAACCCACTTGAACCTCCTGAACCCATTTGAACCTCCTGAACCCATTTGAACCTCCTGAACCCACTTGAACCTCCTGAACCCACTTGCTCCTGAACCCACATGAACCTCCTGAACCCACTTGAACCTCCTGAGCCCACTTGAACCTCCTGAGCCCACTTGAACCTCCTGAACCCACTTGAACCCCTTGAACCCATTTGAACCTCCTGAACCCACCTGAACCTCATGTAGTAAGACTTGAGCCTGTCGGTGTTGATCTTGTAGGGGTCCCGGGGCATGTTTGAGGCCAGCTGCATCCACGGGTGTCGCAGCGCCTCCTTCACGTTCAATCGGTGGTCAGGCTGAGGGGCAGATGGAGTGCGAAGATGAGCAGGTGGAAAAGAAGGAAAAATGGAAGGAAAAGAGAGGGAAGGGAGAGAAAAATGGAAGGAGGGAGAGAAGGAGGGACTGAAGAGAGAGAGAGAGAGAGAGAGAGAGAGAGAGAGAGAGAGAGAGAGGCCGGGGGAGATGAAGTCAAATGAAGAGGAGGTAGAAAAGAAGGAAAAATGGAAGGAAGAAGGGAAAGGAGGGATAATGGAAGGATGGAGAGGGAAGGGGAGATGGAAGGGAGAGATAATGGAAGGATGGAGAGGGAAGGAGGGATGGAAGGGAGGGAAAAATGGAAGGAGAGGAGAGGGAAAAATGAATGGAAGGGAGAGGGAAGGTGAAGTGGAAGGGAGAGGGAAGGTGGGGTGGAAGGGAGAGGGAAGGTGGGGTGGAAGGGAGAGGGAAGGTGGGGTGGAAGGGAGAGGGAAGGTGGGGTGGAAGGGAGAGGGAAGGTGGGGTGGAAGGGAGAGGGAAGGTGGGGTGGAAGGGAGAGGGAAGGTGGGGTGGAAGGGAGAGGGAAGGAGGGATGGAAAGGAGAGATAATGGAAGGATGGAGAGGGAAGAAGGGAAGGAAGGAAGGAAAAGTGGAAGAAAGGATGGAAGGGAAGGAAAAATGGAAGGAGGGATGGAAGGGAGGGAAAAATGAAAGGAAGGGAGAGGGAAGGAGGGATGGAAGGGAGAGAGAAAGGGGGAGTTAAGATGAAGGAGAGAGCTGGTGTCGCTTCGCCTTCACCTGAGGGAACTGGCTCACTCTCACCACCTGAATACCAAGTCATGAGTTTGCGAAATTCGATGTGAGTCTCCTTGGTTACTAGTGAAATCAAGGCCACAGGCTGACTACACCTGGCCATCAACTGAACTGAAAGGGGGCTAGGGATCTTTGACAGGTGAAACACAATATGGATGAGAGAATTTTTGGTCCCCTTGCTGTGGTGTGGTGTGGTGTGGTGTGGTGTGGTGTGGTGTGGTGTGGTGGGGGAAGGTGATTTAGTGTGGGGTGGTGTGGTGTTGTTTGGTGTGGTGTGTGTGTAGGGGGTGATTTTGTTTGGTGTGGTGTGG
This sequence comes from Coenobita brevimanus, assembly GCF_032717465.1. Lineage (NCBI taxonomy): Eukaryota > Metazoa > Arthropoda > Malacostraca > Decapoda > Coenobitidae > Coenobita > Coenobita brevimanus. Next base: position 1,616,718 of record NC_137037.1, read on the forward strand.
GAGGATGATTCTGTGTGGTGTGGGAGGGTGGTATGGTGTGGTGTGACAGGATGGTGTGGTGTGGTGTGGTGTGACTGGGTGGTATGGTGTGGTGTGGGAATGAGCTTTTGTGTGATGCGATGTGAGAGGGACGATGGTATGATGTGGTGTGCTGTGAGAGGTGGGGTGGTATGGTGTGGTGTGGTATGAGAGGGCTGGAGGGAGTGTTGTGTGGTGTGGTGTGGTATGAGAGGGCTGGAGGGAGTGTTGTGTGGTGTGGTGTGGTATGAGAGGGCTGTAGGGAGTGTTGTGTGGTGTGGTGTGGTGTGGTGTGGTGTGGCTCCGCAAAAGTCGCTAAAGTCTCAGGAAGTTAAGCACCTCGCATCGTAAAATCGTTCGTGAGAGACAGACAGACAGGGCCGGTCCTAGATCCGTCCCCTCATCTAATAAAGGCTCGCATTTTCTTCATTTAAGGAGAACCATTACTAAAATATTTCCGTATCTGGCACGTAACACTTTCTCAGTTGATATTTATTCAGTGTCAAAAAAAAAAAGTGATGGTAAGAGCTGCAATCCACTCTCAGTTGAATGTGAACCCGGTAGACTGCAGGATGAAGATTCCCTCCTCCTGCAGTCCACTATATACCTTTTGGGGGATAGGTGGGGGAATGAAGGACGTTTGTATAGCCCAGCAAGAGGGCAGCTTGATTATACCAGTGCCACTACCTGAAGGCGCCCCTCCCCTGCACGTTGTCCAAGCAATCTAAAGCTGCTGTAAACAAGGTAAGCAAGCACACACCTCCGCCAGAGAAACAACGGCCCTTTCCATGTTTTTCACGACCTTGACCTTCACCTGTTGACCTTTCTTGCCCTTAATTTAATCCCTTGTCGAGAGGGTCATCAGTTTTATTCCAAATTTTGTGTAATTCAGTTCCAAAAAAATTTCCATAATTCTCCTAACAAACAAACGGGCAGATAGACAGACAGGCAGACAGACAGACAGACAAAGAGACACAAACCGAGGCCAAAACATAACCTCCTTGATGGGTTAATAACATAAAACAGGGTACTAAAGAATAATATTGAAAATAAATCGCTTAAGAAGAGGAATTAAGGAAGATTCGTAGCCTCACTAGAACGAGGGTCTAAGCAGAAGGCAGAGATTAAAGCCTAGCAACTGCGCGATGTCATTAAGGCAAGTAATAATTTTTTTTCTTCTAAGTCACAATCATACCTTGAAACTCTACTCGCAAAAGTTGTTGTCAAATTGGTGAGAAGGTGGGGGGGGGAGGAAATATGGATATGGATGGAAGGAAGGATGGAGGGGGGGGAGGAAGAATGGAGGGAGAGGGAAGGAGGGAAGGAGGGATGGAGGGGGAGGGAAGGAGGAATTGAGGGGAGGAAAAGAGGGATGAAGGAGAGAGAGGAGGCAGAGGGGAGGGGAAGGATGGGAAGAAGAAAAAGGATGGAAAGGTACTGAAGGAGAAACTGATAGGAAGAGAGGAGGGATGGATGGAGAGAAACGGAAGGATGGAGCGGTACAGGAGGAGGGACGGAAAAGGAGGGAAGGAGGGAGTTATGGGGAGAGAAGGAGGGATGGAGGGAAATGAGAAGAAGGGATGGATCGGTGAAGGAAGGAGGGGTGGAAGGGAGAGAAGGGGAGAGGGGGTAAGATGAGGGAGAGAAAAATATGAAAAAAGGTGTGAATGAAAGGCAGTGTGAGAGAGAGAGAGAGAGAGAGAGAGAGAGAGTGGGAGAATAACGTGATGCTCAGTGTGTATTTGTTTGTGTGTGTTTTTTTTGTGGTGTGTGTGTGTGTGTGTGTGTGTGTGTCAATAGGGAGTGAGGTATGGGAACCTAAACGCACACATCAGTCCTATAATTACACGGCTAATGATGAGTAAACAGAGAAGGTAGGTAGGCCCCATTTTTATTAATTATTTATTTTTAGCTCTCGATGCCAGGGATATGATGTTTTGAGAGAGTGAGAGAGAGAGAGAGAGAGAGAGTGAGAGAGAGAGAGAGAGAGAGAGAGAGAGAGAGAGAGAGAGAGAGAGATTAATTTCAATAACACTTCCTGCTGTTCCTGTCACTCCAAACGACATCCCATCAACCAAATTGCAAAAAATGATGGATTTAAGAGAGAGAGAGAGAGAGAGAGAGAGTTCCGGGAATACCGTGTCAAATTCCATGTTATATTCACTACAACCAAACAGCAGAAATGAACGTAACCTATCCACCTATCTGTAGTCAGACGAATTCATCACGTAAAGGGTGGCCAGAAACAAATCGCCTCCGTGTCGCCTTGTCCTCTGCCATTTCGCCGCCCTTCCCCCAGCTCACCCCCCCCTCTCTCATATACCACTCCATGCCTACCTATATCCAATTTTGCTTTCTGATTTTACTGATTTATATCCTGAAATCTGACACACTATTCCCAAAACTCTCTCTCTCTCTCTCTCTCTCTCTCTCTCTCTCTCTCTCTCTCTCTCTCTCTCTCTCTCTCTCTCTCTCTCTCACTGTACCCAGCAAATTATTTTTTCAATGCCATTTTTTTCAATTCGACTCACAGGCAGAGCTCTGAATAAATCGGCAGTGAATGTGTATTAAGTAGGTGTTTACACTGCTTGGTAAAATAAAGAAATATAAATAAAATAAAACCTGCCCTACAACAGCAATTTGAAGCCAAGTTAGAGTGAACGGAGTATAGGAGGATGACCCACCTTGAAGACGAGGAGCTTGGCGATAAAGTCCTTGGCCTCGTCCGAGATGAACCTGAAAGCCTCCATGTCAAAGTCCATCTCGGCCTTCTTCACCCTCGTCAGTGTCTCGCGGTCGTTCTCGCCTCTGAAGGGAGTTACGTAGGGTTACACAGAGTTACATAGAGTTACATAGATTTGCAGAGAGTTTCATAGAGTTACACAGAGTTACATAGGGTTACAAAGGGTTACGCAGAGTTACATAGAGTTAGATAGAGTTACAAAGGGTTACGCAGAGTTACAAAGGGTTACGCAGAGTTACACAGAGGTACACAGGTACATAAAGTTACACAGAGATACACAGTCACACAGAGTCACACAGAGTTACATAGAGTTACACAGAGTTACACAGAGTTACATAGAGTTACATAGGGTTACACAGAATTACGTAGAGTTACATAGAGTTACACAGAGTTACATAGAGTTACACAGAGTTACATAGAGTTACACAGAGTTACATAGAGTTACACAGAGTTACATAGAGTTACACAGAGTTACACAGAGTTACACAGAGTTATACAGAGTTACATAGAGTTACACAGAGTTACATAGAGTTACACAGAGTTTCGGACCACACACACCTTTCAGTCCTTGATTGGTGGCCTGACTGAAAATTATTGTCTAATTATTGAATTATTATTATTATTATTATTATCATTATTATTATTATTATTATTATTATTACTATTATTATTATTATTATTATTATTATTATTATTAATTAGTGGTAGTAGTGGTAGTTGCGGTGGTGGTAGTAGTAGTAGTAGTAGTAGTAGGAGTAGTAGTAGTAGCAGTAGAAATAGTAGTAGCACTAGTAGTAGCAGTAGTAGTAGTAGCAGTAGTAGTAGTAGCAGTAGTAGTAGTAGTAGTAGTAGTAGTAGTAGCTGCAACCCCAGGCTCATCTGAGCGTGAACCCAGTGGACTGCAGGCCGATACGTCCCCTCTTCTGCAGCCCACCATTCTAATTTCAGGGGGATAGGAAGAGAGTTGAAGGAAGTGTGCATAACTGGGCAGCTCCACCACCCAGTTCTCTCAGTGCCACCACCTGAAGGCGCCCCTCTCCGGCACCATAGTTGAGGAAGTAAAGGAGTTGTTATGAAGTCCTTATCCACGTCAGCTTAGAAGGATTGTTGCATCTTTTCTAATCAGTTTTATTTCCTTATTACAACTTATCTTTATTAAAACACCTTTTTTTATATACCGACGTAGATTGCAGAACTAGAATCTATCAGTCTATCTTTCTATTGCCTGACGCTTTCATCCCATACGAGGCGGCCACAAACAAATCGCCTCCACGTCGCCCTGTCCCCCGCCATTTCACCGCCCTGCTTCCAGTTCACACACCCCTCTCTCATATACCTCTCCACTCCATCCTTCCAACTCATCCTTGGCCTCCCCCTCTCTCACTCCCCCTCCACCTCACTCACATTCACTCTCCTCGTCAGTATCTCACTCTCCATCTAGAATACATGAATTATTTTTTTTTTAAATCGACGTAGACTGCAGATAAAGAATACATGTACTTAAATATAGTACATAAAATATAGATATATATATTATATATATATATATATATATATATATATATATATATATATATATATATATATATATATATATATGTAATATATATATATATATATATATATATATATATATATATATATATATATGTAATATATATATATATATATATATATATATATATATATATATATATATATATATATATATATATATATATATGTAAGAAGAAGGCGCTGAGAATCCTGTTATTGACAAGAGAGACCCCCATGCTGGAGAGGGACGCCTTCACGTGGTGGCACCGATAGAACCTGGCGGACCTACTGCCTGGTTATACAAACGTCCCTCAGTTCCCTCCCTACCCCCCGAAAGGAGGATGGTGGACTGCAGGGAAAGGGCAACCTCGGCCTGCAGTCTCCGGGGTTCACCTTTCAGATTACTGTGAGGTCAAAACAATAACAACGTTTCCTGTGCGTTCTCTCTCTCTCACCTTTATGCATCATTAAATTATACTATATATCTATTTTTATCCATCTCTATTTGTATATCTCTGTCTATCTATTTATCTATATCTATCCATCTATCCCATCTAAAATCATCTCGATCTATCTACCAATCTATATGCTGTATATATAGGTATGTATTTATCCATAGGCATCAGTAACCCCAACGTGTACCTCTCTTTTATTCAGCCATGTTTCCAGTTTTTCGTCCAAGCATTCAGAGTGTTGAAGAGAAATTCACGTGTAACAGTTTTTCCAGCGGAATTCTTTTATATCCGACTCCATTACGGCTCAGGTCAGTCTGCCATGGTGTTGAAAAATATCGCCTCTAAGCCAGCACAGGAGCCCATGCAATCAGTCATCAGTGAAAAACGCTCCTCACAATCCTAGTAATAGCTGAAACCCTTGGCTCAAATGAACGTGAACCCAGTGAACTGCAGGCTGGATGTGCTCCCTTGCCGTTCACCATCTTTTATTCCAGGGATAAAACAGGTTCCTCACAATCCTAGTAATAGTTGCAACCTCAGGCTCAACTCAACGTGAACCCGGTGAACTGCAGGCTGGAGGTGCTCTCTTGCCGTTCACCATCTCCCCGTCAAGAGATGGAGAGGGAGTTGAGGGACGTTTGTATAACCAGGCAAAGGAGCCGACCGCTTGTATCAGTGCCACCGCGAGAAGGCGTCCCTCTCAAACACCGTCAAAACCACGTATACAGTACAGTTTGCGGGCTCCTGGCCTTTGGTTCCTTCTTTCTTGCATAAAAAAAATAAAAAAATAAATAAAGAAAGAAAATAAATCAAGGAAGCTCTCTCTACTTGCACGTATTCATTATCTACATTCACTAAAGCAATAAGAAAACATTTAATTTCACTTTACCTTACAAAGAGAAATTTTACCACCAGTATATATCTATCTTCACCAAACTACATGCACAGTACACACTACACTTCCTATTCAAAATTTACCAAAATGGCGTCAATTCACCTAGCCTCGGAGTCCCCAGGGGGGGGGACCATAAATGCCCCCGCCATCTGCCCCTCTCCCGGTGACGACTCGAGGTGCCTGGAACCACTGTCTGACTCTCTTCTTCTTCATTTCTGCAACATTCGCTGCCTTTCATCTAACTTTCGCTCTGTTGAGCACCACCTCTCCTCCTCTAAACCTCACCTTCTTTTTCTAACGGAGACTCAGCTGTCTGAGGCAACTGACAGCAAACCCTTTTCTGTATCCTCCTACTTTCTCTATACTCATTTCAAAGCCAAAGGTGGCTGTTGTGTATACATACGCAACGACTTATCTTGCTCTCGTGTTCCTGAACTTGATTCTTCTGAATTCTCCACTCTCTGGCTTCGGCTTTCCTGTCATTCTCTGACTAAATATATCTGTGCTGTTTACTTATCCCCTAATTCTACTGACTATCAAAAATTCTTCGACTATCTTACTTCTACGATGGAACACATTCTGTCCATTTCTCCTTTCTCTGAAATCTCCATTCTTGGAGATTTCAATGTTCACCACCACCTTTGGCTCTCCTCTCCTTTCACGGATCCACCTGGTGAACAAGCCTACATCTTTTCTATCCTTAATGACCTAGAGCAGCTTGTACAGCACCCTACCCGTATCCCTGACCGCCTTGGAGAGAGCTCCAACATACTTGACCTCTTCCTCACAACTAATCCTTCTGCTTACTCTGTTAATCTTTTCTCTCCGTTGGGCTCCTCCGATCACAACCTTATTACCTTAACCTGTCCTATCGCTCCAGTACGGCCTGCGGACCCTCCAGGGAAACGTCGTCTCTGGCATTTTGGAGCTGCGGACTGGGAGGCCCTCAGGCAGTACTTCTTTGATTTTCCCTGGAATGATTATTGCTTCCATGGCCGTGAGCCATCTGAGTGTGCCTTGCGCATTACGGAGGTTATTCTCTCGGGCATGGAAGCATACATTCCTTTCTCATATCCTTTGACTAACGCAAGAAAGCCTTGGTTTAATCACGCTTGTTCTAATGCTGTCCGCAACAAGGAGAAGGCCTACAAAAGGTACCGGAGCCAACCCACCCCTGAATCACATAATCTTTACGTTTCTGCCCGGAATCGTGCTAAGTCTGTTCTTCGCTCTACTAAAAATAATTTCATCCATACTAAATGCTCTCAACTCTCCAACTCGAATTCTTCCCGCTCCTTCTGGCACCTTGCCAAAAATCTTTCTAACAACTTTACCTCATCATCCTTCCCTCCTCTTTTCTACTCTGATGGTTCTGTAGCTATTTCTTCTACTGATAAAGCAGATCTCTTCGCACAGACTTTCTCCTCCAATTCCACCTTAGACGATTCCGGTGCTGTTCCTCCATCACTTCCCCCTCTGACTTCCTCATGGCTGACATTAAAATTTCTTCAGTTGATGTATTTTCTGCCATTACTGGCCTCAGTACTAACAAGGCATATGGGCCTGATGGGGTCCCTCCTGTTGTTCTCAAAAACTGTGCTTCTGTGCTTACACCCTGCCTAGGCAAACTATTTCGCCTTTGTCTGTCAACTTGTACCTTTCCTTCTTGCTGGAAGTTTGCTCTCATTCAGCCAGTCCGAAAGAAGGGTGACCACTCCCAACCCTCCAACTATCGTCCAATTGCTTTAACGTCCTGTATTTCAAAAGTTTTCGAGTCAATTCTTAATAAAAAAATTTTAAGGCATCTTTCCTATCACAACCTTCTTTCCGATCGTCAGTATGGGTTCCGTCAGGGACGCTCCACTGGCGATCTTCTCACCTACCTTTCAGACTCCTGGTCATCCTCCTTTCGGGACTTTGGCGAAAGCTTTGCCATTGCACTTGACATCTCAAAGGCTTTCGATCGAGTCTGGCATAAATCTTTAATTTCCAAACTGCCCTCCTACGGTTTCTATCCTTCTATCTGTACCTTCATCGCTAGCTTCCTTTCTGGTCGTTCTATAGCTGCTGTCGTAGACGGCCATCGTTCTTCTCCTAGATCTATCAACAGTGGTGTTCCTCAGGGCTCTGTCCTATCACCAACTCTCTTCCTTTTATTCATCAATGATCTTCTAAGCTGTACATCTAACCCTATCCACTCATACGCTGATGACTCCACCCTTCACCTTTCCATTCGGTTCCCGCAACGCCCATCTCAACAGTTACTTCAAGAAACAAGGGATGAGGCTATGGCACACCTAATGTCTGACTTGGCTCATATCTCTGACTGGGGTAAAAATAATATGGTTGTCTTTAATGCTTCTAAGACTCAGTTCTTACACCTATCAACCCGACAAAATCTTCCACAGGTATACCCACTAATGTTTAATAATATTCAGATTAATCCTGCATCATCCTTGAACATGCTTGGGGTTTCATTTACTCGGGACTTATCTTGGAAAGATCATATTACATCTCTTGTAAAATCTGCTTCCAAGAGATTGGGTGTGCTAAGCCGACTCCGCTCTTTCTTTACCCCTGCACAATTGTTGACTCTATACAGGGGTTTTATCCGCCCCTGTGTGGAGTACAACTCTCATGTGTGGGGAGGCTCCCCACATACAGCTCTTCTCAATAGGGTGGAGTCAAAGGCTTTTCGTCTCATTAACTCTCCTCCTCTTACTGACTCCCTTCAACCTCTGTCTCTTCGCCGCACTGTTGCATCTTTATCTCTTTTCTATCGCTACTTTAATTGTCACTGCTCCTCTGAACTGTCTGCTTGCATTCCTCCACCTCTACGACGGGCGCGTAGCACCCGTCTGACAGCAAACTCTCATCCCTTTTCTGTCCAACTCTCTAATGCAAGAGTTAACCGTTACTCCCAGTCTTTCATTCATGCAACAGGTCAGCTCTGGAACTGTCTCCCTCTGTCTGTATTTCCTCCTGCCTATGATCTCCAGTCTTTCAAACGCAGTGTGTCCAGGCATCTCAAAATGATCGGATCTTGAATTTGGCTCTCTATTGTATTTTGTTTTTCTCTTGGAGGGAACTGTTACTGCGGGCTCATGGCCTTTGGTTCCTTCTTCCTCGCATAAAAAAAAAAAAAAAAAAATATGACAAGATCTTCAGTTATATTTGCTTTACTACTACTACTACTACTACTACTACTACTACTACTACTTCTACTACTGCTACTACTACACTAAGATATTCAGTTCAATTCACCTAACACAGAAATTGTATCACTCCCAGCACACAGGAAGGGCAGGGTACAGCAGGGGTCAGAAGTGGTGTCTCAGGAGTCCGTAGTAATGAAGGTGCGTCACTCCCACCATCACGGACTCTCTGACACAACTTTTGACCCGAGCCGTACCTGATAGTAATATGCAGGTGATAAGCTAGACAGTATTTATAACTATTTATATAAGTTACTACTACTACTACTACAACTACAACTACTACTACAACAACTACCACTACTACTACAACTACAACAACTACAACTACAACTACAACTACTACTACTACTACTACTGCTACTACTACTACTACTACTGCTACTCCTTCACCCAGCCTCTATCCACTAACCTGAAGGGCGAGGTACCCGACAGAAGGATGTATGTAATAATGCCCAGGGCCCACATGTCTGCAGCATACGTCACGCCCTCTCCGTTGGCCACTTCAGGTGCCACGAACTCCGGCATACCTGAAGAAGGGGGGAAAGGCAGGTGCATTCCCAGTCCTACAGGAAGCTCCCTAACACCTCTTCCTGAGCGATTTATTATTATTATTATTTTTTTTTTTTGGATACGGCTGGTTAATATCCTTCGGTGCGTTAGCTATATTGGAAGGATTTATTTAACAGAGAGGAGGAGAGTAATGTGTAATCAGCATAATAAATCGTTTAGGAAAAGGTGTTAGGGAGCTTTCTCAACGTAAGAGAATATTGCCTTCAATCCTACAGGAGGCGCCGTAACGCCTTTTCCTAAGCGATTTATTTTGCTTATTAAACGTGAAGTCTCCTCTGTGCTGCTTATATCGTTTTTTTTTTTTTTTTTTTTTAATCGACGTTCTATAAGTGACATAAGAGGGTACTGAGGGTTAAGGTGCAAAATAAATCGCTGAGTGAAAGTTACTACGAAGAATTAATGGTACAAAGAACCCAACAGAACCCCAAATAAACACAACAGAACCCCCAACAGAACCCCCAAAGAACCCAACAGAACCCCCAAAAGAACCCAGCAGAACCCCAAAAAGAACCCAACAGAACCCCAAAAAGATCCCAACAGAACCCCAAAAGAACCCAACAGAACCCCAAAAGAACCCAACAGAACCCCCAAAAGAACCCAGCAGAACCCCAAAAAGAACCCAACAGAACCCCAAAAAGAACCCAACAGGAACCCAAAAAGAACCCAACAGAAACCCTAAAGAACCCAACAGAAACCCAAAAGAACCCAACAGAAACCCAAAAGAACCCAACAGAAACCCAAAAAGAACCCAAAGAACCCCAAAAGAACCAACAGAACCCCAAAAGAACCAAGCAGAACCCTCAAAGAACCCCAACAGAACCTCAAAAGAACCCAAGAAAACCCCAAAGAGCCAAAAAGAACCCAACAGAACCCGAAAAGAGCTCAACAATACCCCAAAGGCCCAACAGAACCCAACAGAACCCCAACGGAAGCCAACAGAACCCCAAAAGAACCAACAGGACCCCAAAAGAACCCAACAGAACCCCAAAAGAACACAACAGAATTCCAGAAAAACAGAACCCAAGAGATTCGAACAGAACCCCAAAAGAACACAACAGAACCCCAAAAGAACACAACAGAACCCCAAAAGAACACAACAGAACCCCGAAAGAGGATGTAAACAGAGCGTACCGTATTCAAGGGGCAGGATGTTGTTGATGCGGATGTGCCTGGCCAGAGAGAGGTCACCTATCTTGACCTCTAGGCCATTGGGTCGCACCAAGAGGACATCGCCAATCTGAAGGAAGAGACTGGAGATTAGACGTGGGGCTGGATTAGGTGTGGTTGTGGTTGTGGATTAGTTGTGGCTGTGGTTGTGGATTAGGTGTGGGTGTAGATATGATGTGGGGCTGGATCAGATGATGTGGATTAATTGGGGTTGTGGATTAGACGAGGGTGTGGATTAGGTGTGGATGTGGATTAGGTGTGGTTCTGGATTAGGTGTCTGGATTAGGTGTGGTTGTGAATTAGGTGTGGTTGTGGTTGTGGTGTGGTTGTGGATTAGGTGTGGTTGTGGTTGTGGTGTGGTTGTGGATTAGGTGTAGGGCTGGATTAGATGATGTGGATTAATTGGGGTTGTGGATTAGACAAAGACAACACTGAGGCTCTATAACCTATCCATAGCTCTTCTTCGTGACTAGCATTATATTCTAATGTTAATCAATTGTTACAACTCAGCATTCTAGATGGAATGATGGCAATTTTAAGTAAAGCAGTAGTAGTAGTAGCAGTACTAGTAGTAGTAGTAGTAGTAGTAGTAGCAGCAGCAGCAGAAAGTAGTAGTAGTAGTAGTAGTAATGGTAGTGATAGTAGTGTAGTAGTAGTAGTAGTAGTAGTAGTGATAGTAGTGTAGTAGTAGTAGTAGTAGTAGTAGTAGTAGTAGTAGTGGTAGCAGTAGTAGTAGTAGTGGCAGTAGTAGTAGTGGCATCAGGCTCATCTAAATGTGAACCCATTGGTCTGCAGGCTGAAGTTACCCTTTCTCTTCAATCCACCATCATCCTTTTGGGGGATAGGAAGGGAGTTGCAGGACGTTTGTATAACCGGGCAGTGGAGACGCCTGGTTATATCAATGCCACCACGTGAAGGCGTCCCTCTCCGACACTAGGCCAGGTTAGAATAATGGGGTACAGTGCTGGAGAGGGACGCCTTCACTTGGTGGCACCGATGTGGCTGGGTGATGGAGCTGCCTGGTTATACAAACGTCTTTCAGTTCCCTGCCAATCCCGTGAAAGGAGGATGGTGGACTGCGGGAGAAGGGTAACTTAAGCCTGAAGTCCACTATTCACTACAGGTACTACTACTTCTACTACTACTACTACTACTACTACTTCTGTTACTACTGCTACTACTACTACTACTACTTCTGTTACTACTACTACTACTACTACTACTACTACTACTACTATTTGTTACAACTCGACATTCAAGTTCGAGTAAAAAGGGTATAACGACTCTCTCTCTCTCTCTCTCTCTCTCTCTCTCTCTCTCTCTCTCCTTCACTTACATTGAGGCCGAGGTGGGCGATGCAACGGTCATGCATGTGCTCGAGGCCGAGGAGGAGCTGCCTGATATAGAGACACACCTCGTACTCCGTCAAGTAGGACTTCTGGGTCAACACCGAGAGCAATTCACCGCCTCCACACCTGACCACCTCACCGTCAAGGAAAACAGGGGTGGAAATGGGGTTGGAATAGGGTTGAAAGATCAGTTCGTCCGATTATGAAGGTTCTATGGGTTGAAAGATTCGTTCGTTCGATTGTTAAGGTTCGATGGGTTCAAAGATTCGTTCACTCGATTATTAAGGTTCGATGGGTTCAAAGATTCGTTCGTTCGATTATTAAGGTTCGATGGGGTCAAAGATTCGTTCGTTCGATTATAAAGGTTCGATGGGTTGATTCGTTGGTTCGATTATTTAAGTTCGAACACTCTTGCATGCGTTAGTCTTGGTCACCTTATGTCGGCTCTCTATGCTGCTCGATCTCTAGCAGCCTCTCGATACAGTCCCACACTCTATGACCACGAACCAGGTCTTTTTCGGTCTGCCTCTCGCAAATCTACCCTCTACGTTCACATCTCTCACCCTGCTCACCCAGTTATCATCCTCCATCCTCTCCACAAGGCGAAAGCATCTCAGTCTACCCCTTCTCAACACAACACTGATGAAACACTGGAAGAAGAGTTGGAAGCTGAAATGAACTGGAAAGGGTGTTGGAAGTTGGTGGCAAAGGATTGGAAGTTGGTGGAAAAGGATTGGAAGTTGGTGGGAAAGGATTGGAAGTTGGTGGAAAATGTTGGTAGTTGGTGGAAGAGGGTTGGAAATTGTGGAAAAAAGTTGGAAGTTGATGCGAAAGGTTAGAAGTTGGTTGGAAAAGGGCTGGAAGCTGGTGGAAAAGGGCTGGAAATTGGTGGAAAATTTTGGAAATTGGTGGAGAAGGTTGGAAATTGTTGGACACGGGCTGGAAGTTGGTGGAAAAGGTTGGAAATTGGTGGGAAAAAGTTGAGAGTTGGTGGAAAAGATTGGAAATTGGTGGGAAAAAGTTGAGAGTTGGTGGAAAAGGTTGGAAATTTGTTGCAAATGGGTTGGAAGTTGGTGGCAGTTTCTTAGGCTTCTCGAAAAGGAAATGAATTGAAAAGTGACAGACAGACGGACGAACAGACACGCTTTCTTCACGAGATAATCCATTCGTGTTAAGAAAGAGATTTATTTGTGTTCAGTTTTTCAGGTCTTCGTCTCTTATCTCTCACCTTGTAATTGCTTCAGTAACCATCTCTCCCTCCCTCCCTCTCTCTCTCTCTCTCTCTCTCTCTCTCTCTCTCTCTCTCTCTCTCTCTCTCTCTCTCTCTCGTGTCATTATCGATCCCTTTTCTTGTATTTGCATTCGTTTCAATACCCACCACTTCCCCCACTCTGTCTGTCTGTCTGTCTGTCTGTCTGTCTCTCTCTCTCTCTCTCTCTCTCTCTCTCTCTCTCTCTCTCTCTCTCTCTCAACCTCGCCTCACTTACCTCTGTTCCACACTTTGTCACCCCACACAATCATTTCCCCTAACTTCCTTTTATCCCTTCCACCCTCCTCCTTTGATCTCCCTCTCTTCCTCTATTCCATCTACTTTCCCTCCCTCCCTCCTTCCCTCCCTTCCTCCTCTTCTGGCTCTAATTTCTCCATCCTTCTATTTGTTTATTTGCCTCTTTCTGTTTGCCTGCCAGTCAGTCTCTGTCTCTATCTTTGTCTGTCTGTCTGTCTGTCTCTCTCTCTCTCTCTCTCTCTCTCTCTCTCTCTCACACACACACACACACACACACACACACACACACACACACACACACACACGCACTTCAACACTCACATCAGGCCTCTCACACATACTTCTCCGCTACTCGTCTCCTCCCACTCTTCAATTTCCACCATCACTTGAACTCTGTCGATTATGTTGATCTTACAGTGCTGGTACTCGACTACACTTCCTTCATTTTAACTTGGCGAGGATTTTCATGGCTTAACGCGAAGTTGTGGAGAAAATCGCAAATTCTGATGGTAAATTCTGATGCATGTGGTGATAGCAAAACAAGCCTCATCTTTTTCTCTTCTCTGATCACGTCTGCTATTTACATTTTTTCTTGTAAATGAGCAGCTGTTGTATACTAGCGATTGCCTGCTAGTTTCGCCCACACATTGCTAGTCCCTTCACTCCGATGACGCCTTGCTGCTGTTACTAGGAATTATTCAGATTAAGAATTTTTCATCCACTCACTTGATGTAGTGCTGCCTACTTCTTCCTTAGCCTTTATCATTCTTTTCCTGTGCCTGCCCTCCTCTCTTCCTATTTCTCCCATCTTTCCTGTCACTTCTTACTGCTTTTCTTTCCTTTCCAGGTGGCTTTACATTGAGTGACAAGCCAAATGGTTTCCTGTAAGCCAAGAAACCATTTACAACGCTGGGTGGTAACCATATAACCAAACCATACGTGTTCCCTACGTGTCAACAAGTGGGTTGGTGGAGAGTTAGTGCCCCTTCCCGTAAAACAAATAACTCAAAGTCAAATGGCCACCCCTTACGGGATTATGGCGTCTGGCAATAGATAGATAGAAGAATTTTTCACCGCGGGACTTAAATATAATATTGTTTTACCCCTTAACTACAAGAGGGTTTTTGACGACAACATAATCGTCTGGAGGCTCTTCTTCTTGTAGACCAACCCGGGTATGTCTGGCCGAGCATACTCATCAACCACATGCAAGCAACCGCCACTACAGAGCTGTCTCGTGCAGTGAACCGATGATCCCTTGCGGTTGACAACGCCTCGCTACAGCCAGGCGCAGGGAAAAGTGTAGAGGTTTGGTTTTTGGGTGGATGCCGCACATGTGTTGCTCCACCCAGTTAGCAGGGGCACCATACCAGGCTCCACATCACCCTGATCTAGTTGTATGGTTACCACCCAGCGTTTTTAATGGTTTCCTGGGCTATAGGAAATCATTAGGCTTGTCACTCAGTGTAGAATCGCCTGAAGTGGAAAGAAGAGTAATTAAAACGGACAGGAAGATAAAGAGGAAGAAATAGGAAGACAGGAAGGCAGACACAGAGAGAGAAAACTATATGTGAAGGAAGAAGCAGGCAGCACTACATCAGGTGAGTGGATGATGATCGCCCCCTACCAAGAATAAACCAATACTGTCCTCGAAGGGAAGGGGTAAATGATACATAAGGTGAGTGATACGCAGGTCATTGGAACCCTATAGAGAGACCTCGATACAATCTTCCCCTATTCACTCTAACACCCTGATTATAGACACCGAAATTAACTATATTCACCTCGATATTCAGATATTCACCTTGATATTCACCTCGATATTCACCTTGATATTCACTTTGACCTTCACCTCGATATTCACCTTAATTCACCTCGATATTCACCTTGACCTTCACCACTATATTCACCTTAATTCACCTCAATATTCACCTAGAAATTCACCTTGACCTTCACCACTATATTCACCTTAATTCACTTCAATATTCACTTAGATATTCACCTTGACCTTCACCACTATATTCACCTTAATTCACCTCAATATTCACCTCGATATTCACCTGGATATTCACCACTATATTCACCTGGACATTCACCTCGATATTCAACTTAATTCACCTCGATATTCACCTTGATATTCACTTCATTATTCACCTTAATTCACCTCGATATTCACTTTGACATTCACCTCGATAATCAACTTAATTCACCTCGACGTTCACCTTAATTCACCTCAATATTCACCTTGATATTCGCCACTATATTTACTTGGATATTCACCACTATACTCACCTGGATATTCACCTTGATATGCACTTCGATATTCACCTTAATTCACCTCGATATTCACCTCGATATTCACCTTAATTCACCACGATATTCAACTTAATTCACCTCAATATTCACCTTAATATTCACCACTATATTCACCTGGATATTCACCACTATATTCACCCGGATATTCACCTCGATATTCACCTCGATATTCACCTTAATTCACCACGATATTCACCTCGATAGTCACCTTGATATTCACCCCGATATTCACCTTCACTACAGTCTGAGCTAATTCAATGACCAGTGTTATAATCTGCATCATATCAACCCAGCGACTTATCCTCTGTTTAATAATACAAGGATACACCATACTTTACGCAACCCTACTTATCTATCTATCTATCTATCTATCTGTCTATAGCCCGACGCCCTAATCTCGCAAAGGGTGGCCGCAGACAAAACGCCTCTAAGTCGCTCTGTCACCCACCATTTGACTGTCCTCCCCTCCAACTCACTCTCCCTCCCTCATATACCTCTCCACTCCATCCCTCCATCTCATCCTTGGCCTCCTTCTCTCTCTCCCCCCCTCCACCTCACTCACATACACTCTCCTCGTCAGTCTCTCACTCTCCATCCTCTCCACATGGCCAAACGACCTCGGTGTATTTCTCCTAATTCTCTCAGTCACATCCACATCCACCCCACAACGTTCCTTGACTTCTTCATTCGTCAACCTGTCCCTCCAATTTACCTCTCCTCTAAATCTTATAATTACTGACAGTTCTCAGACTAAAGTCCTCTATAATTGCTGACCTACTCCTCCTCCTTTCCCTCCCTTGCTTCTCACCTATATGTTATAATTCTCTCTCTCTCTCTCTCTCTCTCCCATCTGTGTTTGCCAATTTACCTCTCCTCTAAATCTTATAATTACTGACAGTTCTCAGACTAAAGTCCTCTATAATTGCTGACCTACCTCCTCCTCCTTTCCCTCCCTTGCTTCTCACCTATATGTTATAATCCACTCTCTCTCTCTCTCTCTCTCTCTCTCTCTCTCTCTCTCTCCCTCTCTCTCTCTCTCTCATTACACTGTGACCATACCACAATCTCCACAATCTTATAATAGGAAATTTACCACTGCCTGTTTCTTGTTAAGAAACAATGTGTATATAATCATACTATATTCGTGTAACTTTATATCTGTGATTATTAATCTATTTATATGTTTATTACAATGGTTCAACCCATCAAGGCAATCCACCCGACGTATGTGTTACTAGGGGGTGCGCCATTTGTGTAATTTTTATTATGTAAACCTTACACAATAAAATTTGTAAATCAACCACGTCACTCCACATCCTAATTAAGTATCTATATTACCCCCATCCAATCCATCATTGCATCCAAGACTATCTATCTATCTATCTATTGCCAGACGCCTTAATCCCATACGGGGTGGCCACAAACAAATCGCCCCCACGTCGCCCTGTCCCCCGCCATTTCACTGCCCTGCTCCCAATTCACACCCCCCTCTCTCATATACCTCTCCACTCCATCCCTGCATCTCATCCTTGGCCTTCCCCTGCATCTCTCCCCTTCCACCTCACTCACATACACTCTCCTCGTCAGTCTCTCACTCTCCATCCTCTCCACATCCAAGACAACTTAATTAAAACCCAAAATAAATCGACTTTCCATGACACTCTATAGAAAAATACAATCCTGTAAAGACCCCAAAGACCCCAGGATAAAGACCACAAAGACCCATGATAAAGACCCCAAATGACCCCATGATAAAGACCCCAAATGACCCCCACAATAAAGACCCCATGATACCATAAAGACCACTAAGACCCATGATAAAGACCACAAATGTCGCCCAAGACAAAGACCCCATGATAAAGACTTCGATTGACCCCCATGACAAAGACCCCATGATACCAAAAAGACCACAAAGACCCATGATAAAGACTCCAAATGACCCCCATCATAAAGACCCCATGATACCCCAAAGACCACAAAGACCCATGATAAAGACCCCAAATGACCCCCATGATAAAGACCACAAAGACCCCATGATGAAGACCCCATGATAAAGACCCCAAGTGACCCCCATGATAAAGACCCCATGATACCCCAAAGACCACAAAGACCCATGACAAAGACCCCATGATAAAGACCGCAAAGACTCCAGTACCCCACGCTTCTGTGATAGAAAGAAAAGGATACAGTTCCGTGACAAGGACCATATTCTTGGGGCTCTCGTAGGCGTCATAGAGTCTGATGATGTGTTTACAGGTGTTTAGGTGGTTCATCATATCGAATTCATTGTGCATCCAGTCCTTGAATTGATCCTTCCCCCACATGCTCTTGGCCGCGAAGTTACGACCTGAAGGGAGATACAGGGTGTTAAGTGGAGGGAGAGGTGATGACAGGATGAGGGAGATGAGAGAGCGAGGTGACAGACAGACATGATGAAAGGGGTGAGAGAGGGGTGTCAGAGAAGGGGATGCGTGCGTGGGAAGGTAATAACATGATGCCTGATAGGTAAACAGATACAGAGAGAGAGAGAGAGAGAGAGAGAGAGAGGAAAGGGTGTGTCAGATAAATGAAAAGAGCGGAGAGATCAGAGGGCGAAGTAAAGAGAAGGAAGAGGAGGAGGAGGAGGAGGAGGAGAGAAAATAACAGGGAGAGGAAGGAGAGAAAATGAAATAACAAGGAAAGAGAAAGTGAGGAGTAAAGAACTGAAAGAAATAATTACCAGGCAAGCAAAATGACATATAAAAAAGGGAAAGACGAAAAAATGAAAAAAAAAAAAAATGATTGTGTTTAGGATTAAGTAAAGATTCAGAATTTCTTATGTCCACATCTAATCTTTTTTCTCTACTATCTTTTTTTATACAAGAAAGAAGGAACCAAAGGCCAGGAGCCTACAGGATTGTTCCCTCCATGAAAAAAACAAAAACATGATAAAAAGAGAGCCAATTCCTTTCCTGTCAGACGGACTCGATTATATTTTAGTTGTACGTGATACCGAATGTGTCTGATCCTTACTCACCAGCCTCACATGTCACCACTTCGGCGCTAACACCCACCGTCCATATTGAAGACATGCTAGGGCTGTCTCACGCAGGGCTGGTGTTGCTGGTATGAACGGAGGTGTATTTATGACATGCCGGTGGGTGTTGTGGTATATCAACATAGTCTAGTTTAGGGAAAGTCAATCCCTCTCTCTCTACCTGACTATAAATTCTGCCTTTGATCTAACGTCTACTCCATTCATTTTAACTTGGCCCAGATTTTCTTCCTTTTGCTGCTTATTTCACGTTGCTCAGTGGCAGAAAAAATTACTATGGCTCTACATCCTTTCCACAGCACTTCTTCGTGACTAGCACCATATTCCAGTGCTTACCTCTTGTTACAGCTTAGGATTCAAGGTGGAAGGATGGCAATTTTAGGCCAAGTTAAAGTGAACGGGATAGAGTTTTGCATCTACGCACTTGTATTAGGTTGAGTGTTGTGGTTATTCATGCCTATCCCTCCTCTACCATCTACTTCTACCCTTGTGAGATTCAGTTCACCCCTATCCTTCCTCTACCATCTACTTCTACCCTCTACCCACCCGTGTGATGCTCAATTCACCCCTATCCCTCCTCTACCATCTACATCTACCCGTGTGAGGTTCAATTCGCCCCTATTCCTTCCCTACCATCTACTTCTACTCGTGTCAGGTTCAATTCATCCCTATCCCTCCTCTATCATCTACTTCTACCCTCTACCCACCCGTGTGATGTTGAGTGCATGGTTATTCATGCCTATCCCTCCTCTACCATCTACTTCTACCCGTGTCAGGTTCAATTCGCCCCTATTCCTTCCCTACCATCTACTTCTACCCGTGTCAGGTTCAGTTCATCCCTATCCCTCCTCTACCACCTACTTCTACCCTCTACCCACCGGTGTGATGCTCGGCGCAGTGGTAGATGACTCCCTGTGTGCCGCGTCCTATCTCGTCGCCGATATCGTAGTGGTCTTCTAAGGCGCCACGTCGGTAGTTGAGTTCTACCTTCCGTCCCATACCTGGCCCAGTCCAGTAGAAGCCTGTGTCGTCCTCCTCCACGTGGACCATGCACTGCAGGGAGAGGTGGAGAGATGAGGTGGAGAGGTGGAGAGATGAGAAGGTGGAGAGGTGGAGAGGTGGAGAGATGAGATGGTGGAGAGGTGGAGAGGTGAGAAGGTGGAGAGATGAGAAGGTGGAGAGATGGAGAGGTGGAGAGATGGAGAGAGGTGGAGAGAGGAGAAGGTGGAGAGATGAGAAGGTGGAGAAATGGGAAGGTGGAGAGATGGAGAGATGGAGAGATGGAGGGGTGGTGAGATGGAGAGGTGGAGAGATGAGAAGGTGGAGAGATGGAGAAGGGTGGAGAGATGAGAAGGTGGAGAGATGAGGAGAGATGGAGAGGGGTGGAGGTATAAGAGATTTGGGGAGATCACAGGGAGAGAGGTGGACAGAAGAGGGAGGTGTATTGAATTCTTTATCGTCCTCCCCCTCATGAACTGGAGGGAGAGATAAGGTGGAGAGATGGAGAGAGGTGAAGGTAAGTGGTGGAGGAGTGAGAGAAACTGGGAGGTGGAGACACAAAAGGTGGAATGTGAAGTGGAAGAGTAAAGAGTAGGTTTCAAAGCTGTCCCTCTCCACATGACATGGTGTGGAAGTGAAGCAGTGAGAGGAGGAGAGAAGTGGAGAGAAGTGAGGAGGAATGGTGGAGAGATGGAGAGAGAAGTGGAGAGATGAGAGGAAAGGTGAGACACGAGATAGGGGAGGGGAGAGAAGTGGATAATTGAAAGAAAAAAAAAGACAGAAAATGAGAGAGCAATCGTGAAAGACTAAAAGAAATGAGAGAGAGAGAGAGAGAGAGAGAGAGAGAGAGAGAGAGAGAGAGAGAGAGAGAGAGAGAGAGAGAGAGAAAGAGAGAGAGAGAGAGAGAGAGAGAGAGAGAGAGAGAGAGAGAGAGAGAGAGAGAGAGAGAGAGAGAGAGAGAGAGAGAAAGAGAGAGAATGATGATGACAGTGATGATGACGATGGTGTGAGTAAAGTGACTAGGTAGGTAGGTAGGTAGGTAGTGTGTGTGTGTGTGTGTGTGTGTGTGTGTGTGTGTGAGAGAGAGAGAGAGAGAGAGAGAGAGAGGCCCAGTCTAGTAATATCCTGTGCAGTCCTCCTCGTTAACTATGTACTGGGGAGGGAAATGGGGAGATGAGGGATTAGGTGGAGATTATCTGGGGGAGAGAGATAAGAGATGAGGAGGAATGAGGAGTGAGAGAAGGAGAGAGAGGTGGAGAGAGAGAGAGAGAGGTGGAGGAATTAGAGAGAGGGAGAGATAAAAGGTAGAGATAGAGAGTGAAAAAGAGGACAGGTGAGAAAGTAGGAAAAGGAACACTGTCTCTTAGGTGCTTGGGAGGAAGAGAGAGAGAGAGAGAGAGAGAGAGAGAGAGAGAGAGAGAGAGAGATGTGGAGAGAAATGGGGGGGGTAGGAGGAGGGGTTGGGGAGGAGAGGTAACAGATAATAATGGAGAGAGAGAGAGAGAGATGGAGAGATGTGGAGAGAAATTGGGGGGTAGGAGGAGGAGTTGGGGAGGAGAGGTAACAGACAATAATGGAGGGAGAGAGAGAGAGAGAGAGAGAGAGAGAGAGAGAGAGAGATGTGGAGAGAAATGGGGGGGGTAGGAGGAGGGGTTGGGGAGGAGAGGTAACAGATAATAGTGGAGAGAGAGAGAGAGAGAGAATGAGGACAGATAAGGGAAGGAAGAAGCGATGATAAGATCCGTATTATCATTGGGTATGGAAGCTCCCTAACAACTCTTCCTTAGCGATTTATTTTTTGAGACGGCTGGTTAGTATCAAACTGTATGTTATTTAGGCTGAGTATGGTTTGAATTATATAGATGACAGAGAAGAGGAGAGTAAGGAGTGATAAGGAAAATGAATCGCTTAGGAAGAGGTGTTAGGGAGAACCGACGAAAATACTGGGCTAAGGAAGGTAAAATAGATGCAGGATG
The DNA here is from genome assembly GCF_032717465.1 of Coenobita brevimanus. Taxonomy (NCBI): domain Eukaryota; kingdom Metazoa; phylum Arthropoda; class Malacostraca; order Decapoda; family Coenobitidae; genus Coenobita; species Coenobita brevimanus. Next base: position 1,638,501 of record NC_137037.1, read on the forward strand.
TGGGCCAGGAGCCAGGAGGGAGGCAGGAAGGATGGCGTGGGACGGGATGGCTTTAGATGTGAAAAGTTGAGGGAAAACTTGAGGCGTAGAGAGTTTTTAGAAGGGTGACCCTGGCCCCACTGGGAGGCGGGAGGAGAGAGGGGAAGACGAGGAGGAGGAGGACGAGGACGAGGAGATGAGATAAGAGAGGAAAACGGTGGAGAGATGAGGAAAAAGGTGGAGAGATGATATATGAGGAAATGAAAGCGAAAAATGTAATAGCATAAATAAGAAGCGGTGCCACGGCACAGCAAACCCGTCCCCGGCAGTCATTTTAGTGCTGACGTATAAACACAACAGGATATCTAGTCAAAGATGTCACATATCAAATTTGGAGTAAATAGGGTGAAAATTGACGATTTTATGCCCATTTGAAATTTTAGGTCCAACCCACCTGACACTGACCCCCCTGCCTCTAACTGGGGGGTGACCCCCCTGATGTAATGAGGCATGTTATAGGACCCACCTGACACTGACCCCCCTACCGCTAACTGGGGGGTGACGCCCCTGATGTAATGAGGCATGTTATAGGATGCAGATTTGAATGATGCACCTTTAGGTTTGGGTTTCATGTCGATATAACAATCTGAAAGGAGTTATGGCGAAAAAACGGTTCTTACCCGTCCCTTTTTTTTTTTTATACATTTTTTGTCCCTACAGCCTGGGCCTTGGCCCAGTTTGGCCCCAGATTTAATCAGGTGATCAGAAGGTCATAGCCCATCATCCCTGTAATTTTGCTCAAAATCGCACAAGTAGTTTTCGCGTAAAATCGTTAACAGACAGACAGGCAGACAAACAACCAGAAAGACAGACCGCGTGAAAACAATACCCGTCCCCGCCGTGGGTAATAACAGCGTGAGAATAGGTGGCCAAAGGTGGGAGTAGAATAATTAATCCATTCACCTCGAGGACGTCATTTATATGTTATTCTCGCTGTCTCCTGTCCATGAAATTCAACTTAAGGGGGATTTTCCATCTTTCTTTCTTTCTTTCCTTCTTTCTTTCTTCCATTCTTTTTTTTTACTTGAGGGGTCAGCTCCTTCTACCCCTTCTAATGTTCCTTTTGTGCGTTATTTATGCAGAATAAGTGATATCGGAAAGTACATACTGTATATAACACAGAGGAGGACAGCGAGATTCAATAAGCAAAATAAATCGCTTAGGAATAGGTGTTAGGGAGCTTTTGTAGTGGTGGTGTGTAAAGGGGTAATTGAAGCGAAGTGTTGGTATACGCTTTTTACACTAACTTGGCCTAAAATTGCCATCTCTCCATCTTGAATGCCGAGTTGAAACAATAGATTAGCACTAGAATGTGATGCTA
>NC_137037.1:1642360-1662360 GCF_032717465.1 Coenobita brevimanus
AAGAGCCTCAGCATATCTCAAGAGCCTCCACATATCTCAAGAGTCTCTACATATCTCAAGAGCCTCTACATATCTCAAGAGCCTCAGCATATCTCAAGAGCCTCCACATATCTCAAGAGTCTCTACATATCTCAAGAGCCTCCACATATCTCAAGAGTCTCTACATATCTCAAGAGCCTCAGCATATCTCAAGAGCCTCCACATATCTCAAGAGCCTCAACATATCTCAAGAGCCTCCACATATCTCAAGAGTCTCTACATATCTCAAGAGCCTCAACATATCACAAGAGCCTCAACATATCACAAGAGCCTCAACATATCTCAAGAGCCTCAGCATATCACAAGAGCCTCAACATATCACAAGAGCCTCTACATATCTCAAGAGCCTCAACATATCACAAGAGCCTCAACATATCTCAAGAGCCTCTACATATCTCAAGAGCCTCTGCATATCTCAAGAGCCTCTGCATATCACAAGAGCCTCAACATATCTCAAGAGCCTCTGCATATCTCAAGAGCCTCTACATATCTCAAGAGCCTCTACATATCTCAAGAGCCTCTACATATCTCAAGAGCCTCGACATCTCTCAAGAGTCTTACAGTCTCTCAAAGTCTTAATCCAGTGTCTTACCATCTCACCAAGGCCACAGAGCTTCACACACCTACCAAGAAACAAGCAAGTCTTCACGAAGCCTCTTGAGTGTTGTGAGTCTCAATATCACTCTAATCTCAACATCTCTCATGAGCCTATCAACTCTTAACATCTCACAAGCGTCTCACTATCTCTTAAGGATCACGCCAGCTCTCCAGTGTCTCTAAGTTCCACCTGCCTTTCAATAAACAAGCATTATCATCTCTCCAGTTGACCTTACTCGCGTCAAATTCTCGCAAGAGCCTAAACATCTCTTAAAACCCTATCATGTCTCGTCTCAGCAGCTCACAAAAGTCTCGACATCTCTCCAGGTCTCTTACCCCCACCTACGCCTCAATAGGCAAGTAGATATCTCCAGCCAGCTCCTAACATCACTCACATCAATCTTTCTCGACAGTCTCAATATCTCTTTCAATCTTAGCCGTCTCTCAAGCCTCGGAATCTCACAGATGTCTCGCAGTCCCTCCAGTGTCTCCCAGCCTCACCCACCTATCAATAGACAAGCAAATCTCCCCAGTCGGCTCTTGGGTGTAGCTTCCTTAACATTACTCTTGTCAATATTTTTCAAGAGTCCCAGCATCTCTCTCATTATCTCTCTCCCTATCTCCCAGTGCCACCTACCTATCAAGAAACAGGCAGATCTCTCCGGTAGGCTCCTGGGTGTAGGTGTACCGGCCCTTTCCGCTGACGTCCAAGGGCTTGTCGTTCTTGAAGAAGCGCAGCTTGGGCAGCGGGTATCCATAGGCGTACCACTTGATCGAGGCGTTGAACCCTCGGAGACCGTACTGGGTGTCGTGGTCCAGTCGAAGGAAGCGAGGGGCGGCGAAGTAGTTCCCGTGGGGGTCCCTGCCGATGCGGAAGCCCTCGGGGACGTACGGGCCCTCTCCCCTGAACTCGTAACTCGGGTCCATGTAAGGCTCGTAGCTGATTGGGGGCAGCTCCAGCTTGTGCCTGTTGGGGGGAGAGACGGGGGGGAGGATTTTTAGAGCCTGGAGTGAGGGAGGAGGAGGGGTGAAAGATAAAAAATACAGGGGTGGGGTGGTTCAGGGGGTAATATTTTTAGTGACTGTGTTGGGGAGATGTAGAACTGGGGTGAGATAGAAACAGGGGGTGAGTGTTCATAGTGACTGGGCTGGGGGTGAGAGAGGGAGTGAATACTCCAAGGGACTGGGGTGGGGGAGAGACAGGGCGAGAATATTCTTAGAGATTAGGGTGGAGGAGACAGGGATGAATATTCTTGGAGACAGGGGTGATATTCTTAGAGACCGGGGGTTGGAGAGAGCGAGGTGGGGAATATTCATAGATATAGAAAGGAAATATTAAGAGGAAACACACACACACACACACACACACACAGCCTCCTTACCTGTATGTTGTGACGTAGGGTGAAGGCTCTGAGACTCCATACTTGTTGGCCACCCTCACCCTAAACCTGTAGTCACACTTGGGCAGAAGGTTGGTCACGTCCACACTACAGCCGCGGATACCTGGCGAGGAGGACAAATAGGGAGAGTTAGGGAGGAAAAAGGAAAGAGAGGAGAGGAAAGGGAGTTGGAGAGATTGGATGATGATGATGAGGAGGAGGAGGAAGAGGAGGAGGAGAAGGAGGAGGAGGAGGAGAAGGAGGGGGAGCTGCAGAGGAGAAAAGAGAGGGGCTAGTTTTGGAGGAGTGTGAGAGAGTTAGAAGGCTGGATGATGATGATGATGATGATGATGATGAGAAGGAGGAGGAGGAGGAGGAGGAGGAGGAGGAAAAGGAGCAGAAGAAAGGAGAACAAAAAAGGCAGAAAAGTGGAAAGATTGGAAGGGGAGGGAGAAGAAGCAGAAGACCAAGAAGAAAGGAAATTAACTGTAGGTTTTTGGTGGTAAGTAAGGGCACCCACCATCCACTCATTTGATGTGGTGCTGTCTTCAGGTGACTCTGCAGTAAATGATAAGTCAGATGGTGTACTCTGGGCCGGGAAACGCTTCACTACGCTGGGTGGTAACCATAAGGCCAAATGAACCCTGGTGGTCTAGTTTACATTTGAGGGGTGACTGGGGTTTATTGCTCACGTAATGTCACTCAGGGAAGAGGGAGGATGGTTACCCTTGCCTTAAATGTCTCGTATGTGTAGCCTAGCCGCGGGTTCCTACGCTGCTGATGGGTCGGGATAGGAGAGTAGGATGCATGGATGAAGGGAAATATTTTTTTTTACACTCATCTAAGGAAGTGTCAATAAAGAATCAAAATTATTGTCAGCAAGTAACACTCCACATCAGTTACGTATTATCAGATATTGTTTCTTATCTGTCTGTCTATCTATCTATTGCCAGACGCCTTAATCCCATAGGGGGTGGCCACAAACAAATCGCTTCCACGTCGCCCTGTCCCCCGCCATTTCACTGGCCTGCTCCCGGTTCACACACTCCCTCTCTCATATACCCCTTCACTCCATCCCTCCATCTCATCCTTAGCCACCTGATCTGTGCACATTAATATTTACCTAACCTTGTCATACAGTGCCTGGTAATCGTATGAGTGAAGCCTAAGGAATTCAGAAATAATATTATACGCGTAGAGGGTCCATAGGCACAAGTGAAAATGTTGGGCGGGAGAGAGAGAGGACGGAGAAGAGCCTAAACGGAGAGAATAATCAGAGAGTTTTGAAGGCGACAGAGCAGAGGCGTTTATACCCCTGGCTCTGTCACTCCAGACTCTCCTAAGATGGGCTCTGTGTGGCCTGAAGAGTTAGAGAAAAAAAAAGTCAGGCTCTAATCTCTCTCTCTCTCTCTCTCTCTCTCTCTCTCTCTCACCCAACAAATCTTCGAAAACTGCCCCTAATGTATTCCTGATGTTCTTCTGGGTCTCATTTTGCGTCTTTTGTGTCTGTTTCTTAGCTGCGTTCATCTTACTTCCTCCTTCATCTTAAACCTCGTCCATTCGCAGTCATTTTAAGCTCATAGAGGCGTTGAGATGCTTTCCGTAATTATTTCTTGCTACCGTACATCGATTTTACTCAGCTCAGAGAGAGAGAGAGAGAGACCCAGTAACCCTACCACTATACTCTCTTAAGTTCTTTCTTGTTGACACCCACTGCCTCTGCCACACACACACTCCATGCTTTCACTCCACCACACCACGCCCTTCCCCCTCCTATCTCACCTGCCCATCTTTATCAGGTGACAGGTGTACAGACTCAGGTGTGGAACGTGATGGAGCGAGCGGAGCGTGATGAAGAGAGGGGGAACGTAATGGAGCGAACAGAATGTAATGGAGAGATGGCAAAGGTACTGGGGTGTAACGAACCCAACCTAATCCAACCCAACCCAATCTATCAGATTAACCTCACTGATTAACCCTACCTGATACGAAGATAGCAATCCTAATCAGCCTAGACCTTCCTGGATAAGAAAAGGTGTAAAAAAGCTACACAGAACGTAAATCAGAGGCCTGGATGGGTGTAGGGAAACTTTAACTCTGTGTAAGTGTTTTTCTCATTCATTTGAGCACTTTCATTTTACTGCCTTTTGCTCCAACTTATTTACATGATTAGCCTACTAATTCTTTCACCAGCTTATCATGTTCTTCTTCCCTTCTCCATATGCTTAGTAATCGTTCACTGTTCTTCTAATATTCTGATAAACTTGATTTCATTCTTTTCACTGTTCACTCCTCCAGTTCTCTGCATATTCCCGTAGTTATGTTGCCTCTCCATTACATAATCAAGATCACTATATTCTTTAACAAGTTGCTCATATCCTCTTTAGTTCTGGGCTTCTCTCTCTCTCTCTCTCTCTCTCTTTCTCTCTCTCTCTCTCTATCTGTCTATCTATCTATTTTTTCTCCACCCTTCCTGATCCCCACACTCTGCCTCCCCTTCCGCCTCACGCACCTACCTTCAGTGTCACTACAAATTATTTCACTATACTCCTTTTACTCTAACTTGGCCCAGATTCTCGTCCTTTTGCAGCTTATTTAACATAGCTCTTTGGCAGAAAGAGACAATGCTACCGCTCTGCATACTTTCCATCGCACTACTTCGTTACTAGTATCATATTCCTGTGTCAGTCTAATCCTACAACTCAGCATTCAAGATGAAGTGATGGGAATTTTTGGCCAAGTTAAAGTAAAAAGAGTATAGCTTCCATATTCCTATTAAGTTCTGCTATTCGTTATTAAGTACCCATTTCATCCTTCCACCCTTCCACTTCACCACATCTCACCACCGCTTCCACTTCACCCACCCATCCTCACTGTCACTATATATATTTTTACACATTCCGTTTCAGTTCTGTGTTTCCACTGCCCCCCGTTTCATCCTTCCACCCTTCCACCTTCCCACACCATCTCTTCCACTTCAGCACAACCGCTTCACCTCACACACCCATCCTCACTGTCACTATATATATTTTTACTAGTTTCCACATTCCGTTTCAGTTCCTAGTTTTTATCGTCCTCCTATTTCATCCCTCCACCCTTCCACCTTCCCACACACCCCCACCTCCTCTTCCACCCCACTCACCTGTCCTTACGGTGATCCACTCCCCTTCTGGATACTCGCACACTTCAATCAGGTACGTGACAGGTGGGCACGGGGGCGCGGCGAGGTAAGGCATCCAGCTAATCGTGGCGCGTCTGTCGTAGAGGGCGCTGATCATGGGCTTCTCCGGCAGGGGCATTGGCACTCCTGAACGGCGGATCCTGTCGAAGCCTTGGTACTCGTCGCCTACGGGCCTCTTCTTCCTGCTGGTGAGGGCTGTAGGGGGAGAGAAGAGAGGGGTTAGTGGTGGAGGAGTGTGGAGAAGTGGAGGGAAAGGGGAGAGACAGGAGGAAAGACTGAGGAGGAGGAAGGAATGAAGGAATATCTTTTCGCTTACGGGTCTCTTCTTCCTGCTGGTTAGGGCTGCAGAGGGAGAGAAGAGAGGGGTTAATGGTGGAGGAGTGTGGAGAGATGGAGGGGAAAAGGGAGGGAGAGACAGGAGGAAAGACACAGGGGGAGGAGGGAGGAAAATTATCGCTGTCTATTAGTCTCTCCTTGTGCTGGTAAGAATTGCGGAGAGAGCGAAGGCAGGAAGAAAGGAAAGAGGAGAGCGAGAGAGAGAGAGAGAGAGAGCAAATTGAATGATGAAAGAAAAAGAACTTAATCCCAGTAAATTGGGAAGGAGGAGGAATAAAAGGAAAGAGAGGATTAATTAGGACGCCAAAGAATTTAGACAAAGAAAACGACATTGGAAACGGGAGGAGGAGGAGGAGGAGGAATGAGAGAGGGAGAGAGAGAGAGAGAGAGAGAGAGAGAGGAGCTTGAATTCTTTATTTTCTCTAACGTCTCGGCCTACACAGAACCAGAGCAAATAAATCTAGCTCTAACCTGTCTCTCTCTCTCTCCCACACGAACACACCATACCTCTCACATCCACACATCCTACCTCATACCTTCCATAGATATACTTCTCTCTCTCTCTCTCTCTCTCTCTCTCTCTCTCTCTCTCTCTCACACACACACACACACACACACACACACACACACACACACACACTCACTTTCACAGATGAGTTTGCCCTGACACGACGCTTCTCCGTGGTCGTTCCAGATTTTCAGCGTATACACTCCAGCGTCTTCCTGCGTAACTTGGCGTATGCTGAGGCGTATCAATCCCTCGTCGTCCTTCTCAGCCACCGTGCGATACCTGGAAGTGAGAGAGAGAGATAGTGCGATAGTGAGAGAGGGTCATAGGAGGCAGGGAGAGTAAGGGAGATGATGGGGAAAGAGGGATGGGAAGGTGTACCGCCATTGTCGTCTTGTTTACCTGTTGCGATCTACCTGAGAGACAGACAGACAGACAGAAAGAGAGAGAGAGAGAGAGAGAGGGAGAGAGGGAGGGAGAGACAGACAGACAGACAGAAAGAGAGAGAGAGAAAAGTTGCGAATAGGAGAGGCAGCGATAGAGATATGAATAAAGAGGACATTGGAAGGGTCTTTGAAACCATAAGACCACCTCCATGACCACTGAGCCACCACTTACAGTATGTAATATTAAATACGAGTAAAGATAACGGAGATAAGTGAATTACTGTTTAACAATGCACCTTTACGAGGAGAGTGTATGTGAGTGAGGTGGAGAGGGGGAGAGGGAAGGGGAGGCCAAGGATGAGATGGAGGGATGGAATGGAAAGGTATATGAGAGAAGGGGGGCGTAAGCTGGGAGCAGGGCAATGAAATGGAGGGGGACAGGGTGACATGGAGGCGATTTGTTTGTGGCCACCCCATAACGTCTGGTAATAGATAGATAGATATTGCAGTTTCCTCATCCCTCTTATCGTCCCTGTATAATCTGTCTGGAATATGGAAGCGAAGATTGGAAAGCCTTGAGATAAAATATTCATGAGTCACAAGGTGTTTATAAGATGGGGGAGCGTCTCAAAGGGCGGCCCGGTTAGTCAGTCACGCCTTCAAGATTTTCACACACATGGGGGCTTCACTCTCAGCTTCCTATGGTGCTTCACTTTAGGGACTTCGACATGGTGCTTCTATCTATCGAAGCTCTAATGGCCTTTATCTATCAAGCCCCTCTCTATATATTAACCATCTTAGAGCGCCAGGGGGTGTAGTGGTTTGAACGTCCCAGTCGAAGTCACGGGTTTGACAGCACGTAGGTTCGATCCCAAAGAGGAAGCTCCCTAACACCTTTTCCTTACCAACTTATTTTTGCATACAGCTCATTAATAATCCCTTCTGTGTTATTTTTTTCTTCCATCTTGGTGTTTGAAAAATTACAACATGCAAGAGAGTAGGAAGGTGCAGTATGGAAAATAAATCGCTATAGAAAAGGTATTAGGGAGCTTCCTTAACCGACAAGAATACTTGTCTATGTATGCAATTGAGATCATTAAGTAAGCAATTGAGATCATTAAGTATGCAATTGAGATCAGTATGCAGTTGAGATCAGTATGCAATTGAGATCAGTATGCAATTGAGATCATTAAGTATGCAATTGAGATCATTAAGTATGCAATTAAGATCAGTATGCAGTTCAGATCATTAAGTATTAAACTGACATCAGTATGCAATTGAGATTAGTATGCAATTGAGATCAGTATGCAATTGAGATCAGTACGCAATTGAGATAATTAAGTATGCAATTGAGATCACTACGCAGTTGAGATCAGAATGCAATTGAGATAATTAAGTATGCAATTGAGATCACTACGCAGTTGAGATCAGTATGCAGTTGAGATAATTAAATATGCAATTGAGATCATTAATGCAATTGAGATCAGTATGCAATTGAGATCATTATGCAATTGAGATAAGTATGCAATTGAGATCATTAAGCATGCAATTGAGATCATTAAGTATGCAGTTGAGATCAGTATGCAATTGAGATCAGTATGCAGTTGAGATCAGTATGCAATTGAGATCAGTATGCAATTGAGATCAGTATGCAGTTGAGATCATTAAGTATGCAATTGAGATCATTACTGCAGTTAAGATCAGTATGCAATTGAGATCAGTATGCAATTGAGATCAGTATGCAATTGAGATCAGTTTGCAATTGAGATCAGTATGCAATTGAGATCAGTATGCAGTTGAGATCAATATGCAATTGAGCTCATTAAGTATGCAATTGAGAACATTAAGTATGCAATTGAGCTCATTAAGTATGCAGTTGAGATCAGTATGCAACTGAGATCAGTATGCAATTCAGATCAATATACAACTGAGATCAGTATGCAGTTGAGATCAGTATGCAATTGAGATCAGAAATTTGAGTTAACTGCTCCTGAGGCTTGGTTTTGCTGGCTATGGTTTGTTAGAGGATGTGTGTGTGTGTGTGTGTGTGTGTGTGTGTGTGTGTGTGTGTGTGTGTGTGTGTGTGTGTGTGTGACGAAAAGCGTGGATGATGGAAGTGAGAGGAGTTTTTGTGTGTGTGTGTGTGTGTGTGTGTGTGTGTGACGAGAAAAGTGGATGATGGGAGAGAGGCTTTGTGTGTGTGTGTGTGTGTACAGTAATTACAATGTTAACAAGAGCATGAATGGACTAAATAAAGGAAGAGTGTAAGCCCTTTCAACACGGAGATGTCTCTCTCTCTCTCTCTCTCTCTCTCTCTCCCGTATTGTTATCTCGGGTCCAAATCTCAACTACCACGGAGCTACAAATATCAATGACCTCAGATGACCTGGTAATGAGAGAGACTAAATACCCTCACTAGGTCATCGGCAGCTGTAACTACGATACGGGCGAGAGGGGCAGTTTCTATGGCTGTATTTATCTGTTTATTTTTTTTTGCCACTGAGCTACGTGACAAGACGAAAATCTGGACCAAGTTAGCGTGAAAGGAGTATAGCAGTAGGTACAGTGGGAAGAGGGGCGTTTGTATAACCAGGCAGTGGAGCCGCTCAACTCTATCGGTGCCACCACGTGAAGGCGCACACGTTAATTATGATAGTGTGATCTTAAGGACGTGATTAAGGTGAAGGTGATTTTATTGAACTGGTAATGAAGAAAGAAGGTAATTATCACATGGGTTAGAGTAATTAAACTTAAGGCTGAGTAAAATCGTCTGGAGATAGATAGATAGATAGATAGATAAAGAGAGAGAGAGAGAGAGAGAGAGAGAGAGAGAGAATTTCAATATCTTTTTGTCCGCCAGGAATCTTGATGGTAAGGGCTCTGTAGATTTCTTTGATAGGCTCCTCTCTCTCTCTCTCTCTCTCTCTCTCTCTCTCTCTCTCTCTCTCTCTCTCTCTCTCTCTCTCTCTCTCTCTCTCTCTCTCTCTCTCTCTCTCTCTCTCACTACCTACCTACCTACCTAGTCACTTTACTCACACCATCATCATCATCATCATCATCATCTCTCTCTCTCTCTCTCTCTCTCTCTCTCTCTCTCTCTCTCTCTCTCTCTCTCTCTCTCTCTCTCTCTCTCACTACCTACCTACCTACCTAGTCACTTTACTCACACCATCATCATCATCATCATCATCATGATCATCATCTCTCTCTCTCTCTCTCTCTCTCAACTTCCCACGCCCTCCATCTCATGAGTGGACGGACGCACTTGGAAATTATCAAACTTGCCTCAGATTGACTTCATTATAAAGTTTCCTGATTTCACTCAAGTAAGAATTAGTGAGGACGAGAGGGACCTAATAGCTTTCTCTCTCTCTCTCTCTCTCTCTCTCTCTGTTTTCTCCTTTGTGTCTGTCAGTGTCTGTCTCTGTCTCTGTAAGTCTGTCTGTCTGTCTGTCTGTCTGTCTCTCTCTCTCTCTCTCTCTCTCTCTCTCTCTCTCTCTCTCTCTCTCTCTGCCTAGGCCTATCCCTTCTCATCGTTCAACATTTATTTATAAAGGCTATACGTCGGCCTTGGTCACCTTAGGGCGGCTCTCCACGCTGCTCGATCTCTAGCAGCCTTTGTATTCAGTCCCTTACGCTTGAGGTCACACTGTATAACCTCGACTCAGGTCATTTCTTTTTTCCTTTTATTTTCCTTTCTTTCTTGTCTTCCTGTACATTTTCCTCATCATTACCACCATCATTACACGCACTTCCCCTCATTATGTCCCTTCCCCATCGTCATTACTCTCTCCCATTAGCTTCCTCTCTCCCTTCTACGTCGTAACCGGGCCAGTGACCTCGACTGTACCCTGTGCCACCACGCGAAGGCCTCCCTCTCCACCACCTTAGGATTCGGAAGTGAGGAACGGCGAGGAAGGAAAGTGTGAGAAATATCATCATCATCATCATCATCATTATCATTATCATCATAATCACTATCATCATCACCATCATTATCATCATCATCACTGTCATCATTATCATCATCACTGTCATCATTATCATCATCATCACTATCATCATTATCATCACCATCACTACCATTATCATCATCATCACTATCTTCATCATCACCATCATCACTACCATCATTATCATCATCACCATCATCACTATCATTATCACCATCATCATCATCATCACTATCATCACCATCACCATCATCATCATCATCATTATTTTCAGCGTCTTCATCTTCGTCGTCGTTGTCATCATCATCATAATCCTCCTCCTCATCATCATCATCATCATCATCATCATCATCACGACATTTTCCCCACCTCTGTCTCATCTTCACCTACATTTAGGGTCACTCAGATTTACTTCAGAGGTTTGTGAGTTTGTGTGAGTCAATTTTTTCTTTCTTGCCTCACAATACGCCTACGAAGTGAGAGCAACGCGTGCTTACCTTGTTGCTGGAGAGAGCTTGAAAATTGGTCTTCACTGCACTCATGTAAGAATTAGTGACGAAGAGAGGGACCTAATAGATTCTCTCTCTCTCTCTCTCTCTCTCTCTCTATCTATCTATCTATCTATCTATCTATCTATCTATCTCAACCATTAATCCCATCGCAGCCATTATTTTCTTGGTATACTTTCATGCGGGTCCTAGAGAGGGACGCCTTCACGTGGTGGCCTTGATATAGCCGAGCGGATCCACTGCCCGGCTATGAAAACGTCCCTCATCTCCCTGCCCCCAATCCCACAAAAGGAGGATGGTGGGCTGCAGGAAATGGGCAGCCTCACTCTGCAGTCCACCGGGTTCTGAACCTGCTACTACTACTACTACTACTACTACTGCTACTACTACTACTACTACTATTACTACGACAACTCCCCACCTACCACTACTATTTCTGTTCATACCATCACTTCTTCGTGCTTCCCTTCCTTTCACCAACACATTCATTTTTGGAGGATATTTTGAACAAACTTTCCCTGCACTCTAAACAAACCTATATAATCCAATTTTGCAGGGTATACTCTCCCAACCCAGTCTCACGTCCCATAAAATTTTCAGCCCATCCTGCTCACTCCTTTGCTCACCACGCCCATTTCTAAGCTCCCCCCCCTCCATTAATTTTGGTGGGTCCAGGGTGGGATGTAGAGTGTGTGTGTGTGTGTGTGTGTGTGTGTGTGTGTGTGTGTGTGTGTGTGTGTGTGTGTGTGTGTGTGTGTGTATGGTGTGTGTATGGTGTGTGTGTGTGTGTGTGTGTGTGTGTGTGTGTGTGTGTGTGTGTGTGTGTGTCCCTGCTTTCTAAATATTCCCAACTTTTTTCCCCATCCACCCCATCTTTGTCTCTCTCGCTGCCGTCATCGTCATTCGTCTTATTTTTCATCTTGTCTACCACCAAAGGAGTCTCTTCAGCTTAGGATAGTCTTCTTGAACTACACGAACAACATATAGCCTTCCTCAGCTCCTTCACTACAAGGCTCGTCCCGTAGGATAAATACAGTACACAAGAGACAAACTTAACACAAGAGGGGACTTACACACTGCATCACCCACGTCCTAGAACTGACCTAAAAGCCAGACATTTGCCTTTGCCCTGTGGCCTTGACGTTCTCCAGACTGTTATACTTACTCCATCCTTACCCTCAACTCTTCCACCAAGTCTGGGCCAAAATTCGATCCAAAACTTAGAGATGACACTGCCCCAGGACCCAAACCAAGACTGATAGCTCTCCAAATCTATCCTTACCCTCAACTCTTCCACCAAGTCTGGGCCAAAATTCGATCAAAACAGAGATAACACTGCCCTTGGACCCAAACCACGACTGATAGCTCTCAAAATCCATCCGTAGCTCTCAAAATCCATCCTTACCCTCAACTCTTCCACCAAGTCTGGGCCAAAATCCGATCAAAACAGAGATGACACTGCCTGATAGCTCTAAAAATCTGGTCGTTTCATCCACGTTACAGTCAGTTCTTCCAGTAGCTCCGTATGGCAAACGTCAAGGATTTTTACTTACGTGTTGACTACGACGCTGCCGTCCTTGTACCACTTGAATTCTGGCTCCGGTTTGCCCGCCACGACCGCCTTGAAGAGAGCCTTGTATCCCTCGAAGACTTCCTGGTCTCCTATCACCTTCAGGAACACGGGGGCCTCGGCGCGTCTGTTGGGGTCGCTGTAGGGATGGATAGATAGATAGACAGATAGATAGATAGATAGAGAGATACTTGATAGATAGATAGACAGGCATATGGACAGGTGTGTATCCTTAAAGTGTCGCTGTTTTTTTATACTTGTTAAAAATCGTATCTTCTAAAATTTCCTTCCTTCATAATCTACTCATTCTTTCAGGTCAGAATACCACGGAATAAGGGCATAAATAATAATAATAATAATAATAATAATAATAACCATCATCATCATCATCATCACAGCAATAACAGGACTACACAAAAATCCATAGCCCTAGTCCCACTCACACGTCATCAGCCACCTCCAGGTCAGCCTTGTGTTCGACCTGCCCCTCCCTGTTCTTGGCCACGACCTTGTACGTGCCGGAGTCGCTGTACGTGCACTCCTTCAGGGTCAGCGTCTGGCCGTCCCCTTCCTTCCTGATGCGGAACTTGTCGCCGTCGGGCACTATGGGCTCGTCGTTGAAGTACCAGGTCAGCTCAGGTAAGGGCACTCCGTCATACTTCACCCCCATCTTGACGTCGCGACCAGGCAGCTGAAGGCAGGAAGACAGTGTTAGAAGAAGCTTGCAGAACTTGACATGACCAACACTTAAAGACAAAAAGACAGTGCTGAGGCAGTTGAAGACAGACAGTGTTAAAAGAAGCATTGAGAACTTGGTTTGACCCAATACTTAAAGACAAAAAGACAATGATGAGGCAGTTGAACACAGAAAGACAGTGTTGAGGTAGTTGAAGACACAAAGACAGTGTTATAAGAAGCCTACAGAACTTGGCGTGACCCCAGACTTGAAGACAAAAAGACAATCTTGAGGCAGTTGAAGACAGAAAGACAGTGTTGAGGCAGCTGCAGAGAGAGAGACAGTGTTGAGGCAGCTGAAGAGAGACAGTGTTGAGGCAGTTGAAGACAGAAAGACAACGCTATTGTATGATTAAATAGTTTGACACCACAACTAAGTGACTAAAAGAGAGAGAGAGAAAAAAAAGCGCAGTTATAAGCAAAAGTAGCTTGTTACGACCAGACACCTAAAAAAAAAACAGGAAAAAGAAAGAAAGAAAAAGATATCGTTACCATAGCCTTTCCCAGCTTGACTCCTCTGTCCTTCCGTCAGCTAAAACAGGACCACAAATTCCTTCTTTCCCCTGCGTGTTCAAGTGCTGGCGAGGAAAAGGCTGTCAAGTCGTATATTTGGCGAGTTTTCCACTGGTTGCGGGGAATTCAGTTTTGCAGTATTTTCTAGGTGCATTTATCAACCGTTCCTCGGACCTGTGCAAAGGCCTTCATGCTGTTCTGGCTTGCTCGGGGTGCCTTCATGTGGTGGCACTGATGTAACTGAGCTGCTTCACTGCCCAGTTATTCAATCGTCCATCAGTTCCCCCCTGAAAGGAGGATGGTGAACTGCAGGAGGAGGGCAACTTCAGCCTGCAGTCCACCACGTTCACATTCAACCGAGCCTGGGGTTACATCTAAAACTACTACTACTACTACTACTACTACTACTACTACTACTTATTGTTCCACTGCGTCTGCCTTACACTAACACCAAGTCCTTCGCCCTCCTTAACGCATCATATCAGAGAGAATAACCCAGGGGCAGAGAGTTATAGTGTAACAAGCCTCTCTTAGCTTTGGAATATTAGCCTGCAGAGGAAAGTGGGGAGTGGTTGAATATTTGGCTAGTTGGACCTGCCTTGTATACATGCGAAAGGGGGCATTGTAACCCTCAGGCGTGCAGGAAAAAGATAGAAGAGAGAGAGAGAGAGAGAGAGAGAGAGAGAGAGAGAGAGAGAGAGCGAGAGAGAAGTGGAGGGTAGAAAGGGGGGAAGAAAAGAACACGAAAAGGAAGAGGAGAAAAGGAGAGAACAGACCAAGGATGGGGAAAAGAAAGAGAGAGGAAGAGGAGACCAAGGTAAGAGGAAGAGGAGGGGGAGGATGATAAGAAAAACAGAGAAAAGGAAGATGGGAAAGGGACTGGAAAAAAAAAAAAGGCAAAATAAATCGTAAAACAGAAGGATTTAACTGTGAACTTAGAAATCAAAATCTGCTGAGTTTTTCCCGCCCACAGCAAACACTGAAACATCCTCGTTGACTTGGAGACCTTTTCTGCTGAACTTAGCGAAGGAGGACTTCCAATCCGCTTAATGGAGACTGAGAGCTGGGTCTGACTGTGGCCGGGCTGGGATTGTTGTTGAAAGTTTTAGGTAAGTAGACAGAGAGAGAGAGAGAGAGAGAGAGAGAGAGAGAGAGAGAGGAGGGGGAGATAGAGATGCCCTCATTAATGGACATGTTATGCAATCAAAACTTTTCTTCTCTTTTATAAACATAATCTTCTTAAAAATGAAAAAGGTACAATCAGTTTTAACTCTTAATTAATAACACACACATGACTCAGAAAAACTAGCCACCAATCTTGCAAATCATACCTCTAGTGGTTTTTTTTTTTTTTTTTCACACAAAGCAATCTAATCTAAATGACAGACGCAGTTGAAGATATAAATAAATCTCTAAAAGTTTGCTGGGATATCTAAAACATTTTATTTTTAACGTATCTGTTCATAGGATCATACTGTAAACTTGGTAGTGGGTTTGCTGATGCTCTACAATTCTAGCACGTCACACTCTCACATGTTTCCACTTGGGCACTGATGCTGGATGGGTTGTAGTGAAATATGCTAGCTATCTCATTCAGGTCTGGTGTATTGGTGTTATCAGGGGTGTTTCAGGACTTGCATGTGGGTTCAGGGATTATCTATTCGTCCTGTCTTTTCTCCCATAAATCTAAGCCTGGGTAGGGATGGAGAGTATGAGACAAGAGAGTTCAGAAAGTCTAGATTTATCATTTATTCCCACCATCTGTTTTTTTTCTATGTCTAGCATGTCTGAAGGATGCCCACCTATGTAGTTATAATCACCTGCCAGTCTATCCTATCCAAGCATTCACATATCTTAGCCTGGTTAGGGAAAGTGGATGTGAAGCAGAAGGTTCGAAGCGCTTCATTTTATCCATTTTTCACTCTAATTTCCCTATGGTCATTCGATCTGAAGGATTGATACTGCAATTTATTCATCTATCCTGTCCCTCTACCCACCTTGGCCTGGTTGGGGAAGGTGGATGTGAAGCAGAAGGTTCGAAGCGCTTCATTCCATCCATAACTTACACTGTTTCTCCCATGCCCAGTCTATCAGATGGATGCATAATGTTGCCTATCCTTACCTGTTCATCTATCCTGTCCCTCTACCCACCTTGGCCTGGTTGGGGAAGGTGGATGTGAAGCAGAAGGTTCGAAGTACTTCATTCCGTCCATCTCTTACACTGTTTCTCTGATGCCCAGTCTATCAGATGGATGCATAATGTCCATCTATCCCAACCAAGGCCTGTCCATTTATTCTTTCCCCTATCTACCTTGGCCTGGTTGGGGAAGGTGGATGTGAAGCAGAAGGTTCGAAGCACTGCATTTCATCCATTTTTAACTCCATCTATTTCACCTATGTTCAGTCTACCAGAAGGATCCATAATGTTGCCTATCCTTACCTATCCATCTATCCTGACCCCATACCCACCTTGGCCTGGTTGGGGAAGGTGGATGTGAAGCAGGAGGTTCGAAACGCTTCATTCCATCCATCTCTTCCACTATTTCTCCCATGTCTAATCTATCAGGAGGATGCATAATGCTGCCTATCCTTACCTGTCCATCTATCCTGTCCCCCTGCCTACCTTGGCCTGGTTGGGGAAGGTGGATGTGAAGCAGGGGGGCTCGAAGCACTTCCTGATGGTCACCTCACACTCCGTCTCGGCGCTACCATGGTCGTTCTTGATCACACACTTGTACATGCCGGAGTCGTCACCCTGCGCTGGCCGGATCTCCAAGAACGCCTGGTCGTGGAAAGTATGCCTCATTAGGTTTTGCAAATTGTGCGTGGTTGAATTTGAGACTGGGTGCGATGAAGTAAATTGTGTGTAAATACTGACAGGTGGTACTGATGAAAGGTATGACACAGGTGGTTGAACAGGTAAGACAGAAGGATGGTGGTTGGATACTATACTCCTTTCTACGCTAACTTGGCCTAAAACTGACCTCACCTCAACTTCACTCTTTTTTATGAAAGGAAGAAGGAACCAAAGGCCAGGAGCCCACAAGACTATTCCCTCAAAAAAAAAAAAGAAAGAAAGATAACAGGAAGACAAATTCAAGATTAGTTCATTTCTAGATGCCTGGACACACAGCCTTTGAAAGACTGGAGGTCATAGACAGCAGGAGAAACAGAAAGAGGGAGACAGTTCCAGCACTGACTGCTGAGTTGACCACTAGATTAATGCTGGAATATGATGCTAGTCACAAAGAAGTGCTAGGGAAATGATGTAGAGCCATAGTATTGTCTTATTCTGGCACTGAGCTCCGTGAAATAAGCTACAGAAGGACAAAAATCTGGGCCAAGTTAAGGTGAAGGTAGTATAGAATTGATTATACTGAGTAGGGTTAGATATCTACTTAGAAATGATAAGGTGTTGCTGGAATTAGTATATTGGCCTGTGGAGAATTGATGAACCTTGTAGAATTGATGTCAGTGGGCGTAAATGAGAGGTAGTGATGAACATTAACTAAAACTGGGAAAGGATGGAAGACAAAAAAGAATATGGGAAGAACTGAGTGGATGTGTTGCAAAAAATTAAGTGGTCAAGGTGTAGACGGAATACACCTGGCAGAATTTGGCTGGTTTATGATGATGATGATGATGATGATGATTATTGTTATTACTGTTGTTGTTATTATTATTACTATTATTATTATTATTATTATTATTATTATTATTATTATTATTATTATTATTATTATTATTATTATTATTATCATTATTATTATTATTATTATCATAATTATTATTATTATTATTATTATTACTATTATTTAGCAGGCTGAAGACAACACCAGATTATGGAAGAAATATTAAGCAATTTATTTATAAGTAAAAGATTGGAAAACAGTAATATTGGCTCCGTTAACAGTACTAAATATAGGAACAGTAATATATGAAGAGAATAACAAAGAATACAAAAATTAACATACATATAAAAGATAAGAATTTTGATCTTGGGTAAAATAATATAATAGAAATCAAAGAATCTAAATCCTAAAACAAACTCTACATCTTGACAAAAACAATACTAAGAAACAAAGTAACCCAAGAAAATACCTATAAACAAGGAAGCAAAAGCAAAGTCCACGAGCAACAAGAAAAACGAAGTGAGACAGGCAATTAAACAAACTCAAGAAAGACAATGAATTAAAGCGTAAAGACAGCAGACAAACTCTCTAAAAATAAAAACAATGCTAAGGACTAACTAGAAACAAAACAAAAGCAAATATAACAGATACTTAAAAATGAAGGAAAAAATCAACTACAGTCATTTTAAAACAAGACAAAAAAACAATCTCTATATACTAAAAATCCATCGAAAAAAAGGAAAAATGCATAAACTTGGAAAAAAAAAACAAAAAAAAACAAAAAAATGTTGTGTATTCATAGATGTCGTCCAGAGCAGAGATAAGATAAATTAGGACAGTTATAATTAGAGATTAAAAGAGAAATAGGGAATAGATAAAGTGAAATGACGGGGGACAGGGTGACATGGAGGCGATTTGTTTGTGGCCACCCCCTCACGAGATTAAGGCGTCTGGCAATAGATGGATAGATAGATAAAAAACAGATAAAAATAAATTAGGAAGGTTAAAATTAGAGATTAAAAGAGAAATAGGGAATAGATAAAGTGAAGTGGTGGGGGACAGGGTGACATGAAGGCGATTTGTTTGTGGCCACCCCTTACGGTATTAAGGCGTCTGGCAATAGATGGATAGATAGATAAAAAAAAATAGGAAAGTTGAAAGTAGAGATTAAAGGAGAAATAGAGAATAGAAAAAGTGAACTGAAGGGGGACAGGGTGACATGGAGGCGATTTGTTTGTGGCCACCCCTTACGGGATTATATAGATACATAGATAGAAAAAAAGTTAATTAGGAAAGAGCATAGGAAAAAGGTAGGTAAGTCTCAGGTGTGTAACTAAGAAGGCCTAGAGTGATAAGAGAAACGAAGATATTTTACTGAACAAATAAATAAAGAAAGAAAGATAGAAAGAAAGAAGGAAAGAAAGGAAGGAAGGAAAGGAAAGGAAGGAAGGAAAGGAAGGAAGGAAGGATGGAAGGAAGGAAGGAAGGAAGGATGGAAGGAAGGAAGGAAGGAAGGAAGGATGGAAGGAAGGATGGAAGGAAGAAAGAAAGAAAGAAAGAAAGAAAGAAAGAAAGAAAGGAAGGATGGAAGGAAGGAAGGAAGGAAGGATGGAAGGAAGGAAGGAAGGAAGGATGGAAGGAAGAAAGAAAGAAAGAAAGAAAGAAAGGAAGGAAGGAAGGAAGGGTGGAAGGAAGGAAGGAAGAAAGGAAGGAAGGAAGGAAAGAAGGAAGGAATGATGTTTAAAGACGATGAGGGAATTCAGCTTAAGACAAAAAAATGTTCTTAAGAAGTACGTAAAACTGACTTAAGACCTGTGTGCCTCTAAGAATATAAGGGAACATAGATTTAGAGAGAGAGAGAGAGAGGCTAATGAAGCAGACGAAATCGTGGAATCGTAGGGAAATGAAAAATAAAAAAAAATGCATATATGTGTCCAGAAATGCTTTAAAACAGAGAGAGAGAGAGAGAGAGAGAGAGAGAGAGAGAGAGACTGATAAAGCAGAAGGAATCGCAGGCAAATAAAAACCTTCTTAAATATAACACAAGACACTAAGCAATGTTTCTAAGTCTGGCTAGTGGTTACGGAGGCACCCTAACACCTCCTCTTTAGCGATTTATTTCTGGATATGGCTGGTGAATATCCTTTTGTACATCACTTACGCAGAGTATGGCGATATTTGAAGGACTTTATGTATCACAGAGGAGTAAGGTGGAGTTAAATAAATCGCCTAGGAAAAGGTGTTAGGGAGCTTCCTTAACTAACGAGAATACTGTACGGGCTCATATCTACGACTATCACTTTCTCTCCTAGACAGTGCGAGCAATAAATAAATAAATAAATAAATAAATAAATTCACACTTTACCTGTCTCTGTAAAAAACGCAAAAGAAAAGCAGTTAGTAGAAGGGATGGAAAAAAAACACAGTGAAAAAGAGCTTATAGAAAAAAAAAGGAGCTTCTTGGAAAAGCTCTAAGGTAAAACAGAAATAAAAAGCAATTGAAAGACCACATTAGGAGGACCACCTAATTTTACATCAATCGAGTTTATTGCAAGTTATGTATTCCTTATAAAATTGTCGAACAGAAAGGAGGGTAAATGGTAATCATATAATTAATTAGACGTGGAAGTAGAAGTGCTGTAACTGTCTGGAAACCCTGCAG
>NC_137037.1:1667360-1692360 GCF_032717465.1 Coenobita brevimanus
AGGAAGACATGCATCGATTTTTTTTCCTCTCATGTTTCCTGGCTAGTTTTGACGTATAAATGCACGTGTATATGTCTTAGTGTATGGCTGTGTGATGGTGTATGGGACCCAGTGTATAGGTAGGTGTATTATGGCTATAGATTCATGGATATATGCTATTTGCTCGAAGATGGTGTTGTGTGTGTGTGTGTGTGTGTGTGTGTGTGTGTGTGTGTGTGTGTGTGTGTGTGTGTGTGTGTGTGTGTGTGTGTGTGTGAGAGAGAGAGAGAGAGAGAGAGAGAGAGAGAGAAGGTATTGATGTGTGTGTGTGTGTGTGTGTGTGTGTGAGAGAGAGAGAGAGAGAGAGAGAGAGAGAGAGAGAGAGAGAGAGAGAGAGAGAGAGAGAGAGAGAGAGAGAGAGAGAGAGAGAAGGTATTGATGTGTGTGTGTGTGTGTGTGTGTGTGTGTGTGTGTGTGTGTGTGTGTGTGTGTGTGTGTGTGTGTGTGTGTGTGTGTGTGTGTGTGTGTGTGTGTGTGTGTGTGTGTGTGTGTGTGTGTAAGCTTGTTGTGGGTAGATCACACACACACACACACACACACACACACACACACACACACACACACACACACACACACACACACACACACACACACACACACACACACACACACACACACACACACACACACACCTGTATCATCCAATTAGGAAACCACCGCCTAATGAGTTCTGCTTACCTACACCTGCTCCATCCATCAACACCTGTTACAAGTGATTTATTCTCTCATGCTGTAGGGCTCAACTCCATCCCACAAATTATAAAGCAGATTAACTTCATATTACCTCATCTTTATCTTATTTATACAGTTTTTAAAAATATATGTTGATTTCAAGAATTTTTACCTTTCAATTTGTAATGATAAAATAATTAGTTAAAACTGTAAGTCAGGATATTATGCAATACTTTGTAAATATTCCCTAACTTTCGTGGTAAATAAGTCTTCTATTATTATTATTATTATTATTATTATTATTATTATTATTATTATTATTATTATTACCATCATCATCATTATTATTATTATTATTGTTATTATTATTATTATTATTATTATTATTATTATTATTATTATTATTTTCTTATTATTATTATCATTACTATTATTATTACTATTATTATCATCACTATTATTATTATCCTTATTATTACTGTCATTATTATTATTATTATTATTATTATTATTATTATTATTATTATTATTATCATCATCATCATCATCACTTTCATTATTATCATTATTATTATTATTATTATTATTATTATCATTGTCATTATAGTGTAGAAATATGAAAGGCACCCGAGGAGTATTAGAGGGAGGGATATTCTTGTCTGGGGAGAAATAAGAAGTATGGAAGACAGACACAGAGGCGGTGAAGAATTGTGGAAGATTTTTTTTTTTTTTTTACTGTGTTTGATATTATTGTTTTCGTCTCTCTCTCTCTCTCTCTCTCTCTCTCTCACACACACACACACACACACACACACACACACACACATTGAAAAAATATTGCTCATGAATGTATGTTGCCTGTAGTTTTTGCGTCTCTCTCTCTCTCTCTCTCTCTCTCTCTCTCACATACACACACACACAAATACATACACACACACACACACACACACACACACACACACACACTCGTACTCCCTCTCCCCCCCACACATTAACTCACTCATTCACTCCCCACCCTTCACCCCCTCACACACACACACACACACACACACACACACACACACACACACCACCCACATATAC
Source organism: Coenobita brevimanus (assembly GCF_032717465.1). Lineage (NCBI taxonomy): Eukaryota > Metazoa > Arthropoda > Malacostraca > Decapoda > Coenobitidae > Coenobita > Coenobita brevimanus. Next base: position 1,669,155 of record NC_137037.1, read on the forward strand.
TCACCATTGCACTTCGGGGCGCGGTGACCCTCCTAACTTGACCTCCATCCTGACGGGGTAGCCTAGAATGACCTTGCTGGCCCGCAGACTCTGCAGGAACTCCGGCTTGGAAGGAGGCGCTGTGGGCAGGAAGAAGTGACTGATGAATGAGAGGTGACTGATGAATGAGGAAGAAGTGACTGATGAATGAGGAGGAAGTGACTGATGAATGAGGAGGAAGTGACTGATGAATGAGGAGGAAGTGACTGATGAATGAGGAGGAAGTGACTGATGAATGAGGAGGAGGTGACTGATGAATGAGGAGGAAGTGACTGATGAATGAGGAGGAAGTGACTGATGAATGAGGAGGAAGTGACTGATGAATGAGGAGGAAGTGACTGATGAATGAGGAGGAAGTGACTGATGAATGAGGAGGAAGTGACTGATGAATGAGGAGGAAGTGAACGATGAATGAATAGGAAGTGAACGATGAATGAATAGGAAGTGACTGATGAATGAGGAGGAAGTGACTGATGAATGAGGAGGAAGTGACTGATGAATGAGGAGGAGGTGACTGATGAATGAGGAGGAAGTGACTGATGAATGAGGAGGAAGTGACTGATGAATGAGGAGGAAGTGACTGATGAATGAGGAGGAGGTGACTGATGAATGAGGAGGAGGTGACTGATGAATGAGGAGGAAGTGACTGATGAATGAGGAGGAGGTGACTGATGAATGAGGAGGAAGTGACTGATGAATGAGGAGGAGGTGACTGATGAATGAGGAGGAAGTGACTGATGAATGAGGAGGAGGTGACTGATGAATGAGGAGGAAGTGACTGATGAATGGGGAAGTAAAGAATAGGATGTTGATCTTAAAGACGTAAAAGCTGTTTCTGTCTATCTGTCTATCTCCATCTCCGTCTATCTATCTCCATCTCTGTCTATCTATCTCTATCTCTGTCTATCTATCTCTATCTCTGTCTATCTATCTCCATCTCCGTCTATCTGTCTCCATCTCTGTCTATCTGTCTATCTCCATCTCCGTCTATCTATCTCCATCTCTGTCTATCTGTCTATATCCATCTCTGTCTATCTGTCTTCTCCATCTCTGTCTATCTATCTCCCTCTCTGTCTATCTGTCTATATCCATCTCTGTCTATCTGTCTTCTCCATCTCTGTCTATCTATCTCCCTCTCTGTCTATCTGTCTATCTCCATCTCTGTCTATCTATCTCCATCTTTATTCATCTATCTCCATCTCTGTCTATCTATCTATCTATCTATCTAATCCCCTACTGACAGCAATAATATGACACAAAAATATCATCGACATCTGTATTCGCGTCAGGTAAGCAGCCTCCCTAACACCTCTTCCTTAGTGATTTATTTTTTTGATAAGGCTGGTTAATATCCTTTTGTACGCGATTTATGCAGAGTTCGGTGATGCTTGAAGGATTTATATAACACAGAATTGGTCAGTAAGGTGTAAAAAGCAAAATAACTCGCCTAGGAAAAGGTGTTAGGGAGCTTCCTTGACCTACGAGATTACCACCCCTTTCTTCTTTCCTTCCTTCCTTCCTTCCTTCCTTGCATCACTGCTGTCTACTTCCTTTTCACATTTACTTTCTTGGTGCTAGGAGGCGGCGACCATCATCCACTCATTTGATGTAGTGCTGCCCATTTCTTCCTTCACCCTCAACTATCTTTTTCTGTCTGCCCTCCTCTCTTCCCATTTCTCCTACTCTTCCTGTCAGTTTTTATTACTCGTCTTTCCATTTCACGTGGCTCTACACTGAGTGACAAGTCTAATGGTTTCATGCAGTCTAGGAAACCGTTTATAACGCTGGGTGGTAACCATATAACTAAATAATGGGGTGATGTGGAGCCTATAATGGTGCTCCTGTTAAGTGGATGGAGACGCAAATACGGCGTCCATCCGGGAACAAAGCCTCCACACTCTTCCCCGCGCCTCGCTGTGGTGAGGCGTTGTCTATCGCAGGGGAGCAACGAATAACTGCATGGGACGGCCTTGCAGTGGCGGTTGCTTGCCTGCAGTTGATGGGTTAGCTCGGAAAGACAGACTGGGGTTATTCAACAAGCCAGGTAACCCTTTCCGGCCGATGACATTTTTATTTAATTCAGAGAAGCGCCAGATTATGTATTTATTTCTTTACTGATTCCTTTACTTCTTCCTTTATTCCTTTATTTTATTTTGGTGATATTATTCGATTTATCAGGAATATTTTTCGCCTCTTCTCGTCTACCTGTTAATATGGATCTGTGCTAAGGTGAACGAAGTATTCTGGCACAATCTCTCTCTCTCTCTCTCTCTCTCTCTCTCTCTCTCTCTCTCTCTCTCTCTCTCTCTCAAAGTCATTAACTGGCTTTTCTGGGTTATTAAATTTCCTTTGGAGTGATTTTCTCATATCCCTTTTATGATGAGGGAATTTTCAGCTTAATATCTCTCTCTCTCTCTCTCTCTCTCTCTCTCTCTAGTACACGTTTAATTAATCCCCTATAGTACACCCTAATTAATCCCCCATAGTACACTCTTAATTAATCCCTTTTCCATACGTGGTAATTATTAGACCTGACGCAAGTAGGTCATTCTAACAACGTAATTACTCTGCCCTCGTTGCCTGGAATTCAGTGACCTCTGTGGGTTTGGCATGAGTCTCCTTGGTTACTAGTCAAAATAAGCCTCCAATCAGACTACACCTGGCCATCAACTGAGCAAAAAGAGGTTAGGAATCTTCATCAGGTAAAAGAGAGAGAGAGAGAGAGAGAGAGAGAGAGAGAGAGAGAGAGAGAGAGAGGGAGAGAAACGAAAAAGAAAAGTGCTATTGTAGGGTGACCTTCAAAATTAATCTCAAGTATGTGGTGTAATTTTTCTTTCTTTATCTTGGCCTAGATTTTCGTCCTTTTGCAGCTCAGTTCACGTAGCTCAGTGGCAGAAAGAGATTTAGCTACGGCTCAGCATCCTTTCCATAACACTTCTTCGTGACTAGCATCCTATTCTAGTGCTAATGTATTCCTACGACTCAGCATTCATGATGGAGAGATGGCAGTTTTAGGCTAAGGTAGTGGGAAAAGGGGATAGCAGCTAAACCAAATTATTTAACCTCTTAATCGTGCTGTATGGATTGCTATGTTGGGAGAGAGAGAGAGAGAGACAGAGAGAGAGAGAGAGAGAGAAAGAAAGAGAGAGAGGAGAGAGAGAGATTTATACCTATGGCTCTATCACTTATTTTTCTAACTCTATGAAAATGGGTTTTGTGCAGCCCGAAAAGTTAGAGAAAATCAGAAAGTCAGGCTCTAACCTGCCTCTCTCCCAGCCAACATTTCCACTTGTCGCAATGGATCTATCTATTTATCTATTGCCAGACGCCTTAATCCCGTAAAGGGTGACCACAAACAAATCGCCTCCATGTTGCCTTGTCCCCCGTCATTTCATTGCCCTGCTCCCAGCTCACACCCTCCTCTCATATGGATCATCTACAGGTTTTTCTCACCTGCTCCTTCCCCTACCTGCCTTGCCATAAATATTTGACTCGCACACCTGTTGATATTCCGAGAGCAGCCTTTCTCATCCTTCTCAAAAATAGATCGCAGACAGTAGCAAGGATTATACGGCATCTGGTGGGCGTAGCAAGACTGTGGGCCTCAGGAAACGGAATGTTTAATTAATGTCGAGTGGGAGCCAAGGCAACGTTAAAAAAGGGTAATAAAAACTCACCTACGCTATTCACCATACTTATTACACGAGAGCTTCTCTTTCACTGAGGTCAGCTGTAAAAGGATACAAATTAATTCACTTCGCTAACCCACATAATTAATCCATTCCCTACAACGACGAACTTTATATTTCATTCTTGTTGCTTTAAGACTCTTTTATTTGGCTTCCTAGAGATTTTCTGAACTGGAGGAGCTAAAGGCCATTCCTAAGTTTAATATGTCTGGTAACGAGAGGAGGGAAATATCAATTGAGTTTAAATAATGTACTTGGGATGAATTGGTTTACAGAGGAATATTCGCAGCATTTTTCCACTCAAGCGTTAAGTCGCATCCACACCATATGCTTGCTGGCACGGCAGTTCTGCATCATTGTAATCATACAAGTTTTTGTCCGCTCCTGTCCGCATCTAGTCAGGCCAGTTGCATAGGTCACAGTGATGCAAAACACGCAGGCAACCACAGGCACCAGCAAGCATTTGGTCTGGATGCAGTCTTTTAGCTTCTTTGCTCTGGTAACAGCCAGTCCTATAATACCCCTTCGAGGTATAGGAGCCCACGTAGATCACCAACCCTGGCAGCATTACATCATCGAGAAGCCTTCGGACCTAAACCCAAGCAAGACTAGATATTTTAACCACATGATCACCAGGTTCTGTACTCATCCAGGCTATGCTACAGATGCTGTTGTGGTCTTAGACTCATCTGAAGCATGAACCCAGTGAACCACAGGCCCCAGTTGCCTTTCCTTTACAGTCCATCATCCTCATTTTGGAGGATGCTCTGCCACCTGGTCATACTGGTGCCACCACTTGAAGGCATCCCTCTCCAGTACCAGCAGAACAGGTGAGAGGTAAAGGAGATGTGGTATTATCCCAACTATACATCTCCACTCATCCACACAATAAAAGGCTATAAAAGGCAATAAAAGGCTATAAAAGGCTATAAAAGACTATAAAAGGCAATAAAATGCTATAAAAGGCTATAAAAGGGAATAAAAGGCTACAAAAGGCAATAAAAAGCTATGAAAGACAAATAAAAGACCAAAAAAGATAATAAAAGACTATAAAAGGCTATAAAAGGCAATTAAGAAGTACTTACGAATAACAGTCAGTGAAGTCTCAGCCTCGCAGGAGCCAAGATCATTTGAGGCCACCACCACGTAGCGGCCGACATCTTCCATGCTGACATTCTTGAACTCCAGGTAGTAGATGCCGTCCGCTGTCATGCCCGTATCGATTATGTCTGTGGGGTACACCTGGCGGCCGTCCTTCAGCCTGGTGGAAAGAGATGGAGGAAGGGTAGTGAGAGGGCTATGGTTATTATGGATGGTGCGTGATCGCTTGTGTGGTTGTTGTGGTTGTGGTGTGGGTATGGTTGTTGTGTAGTTGGTGTGTTGTGGTTATGCGGGGGGGTTGTGACTGCTGTGAGTGACTTGTGTAGTTAGAGTGTATGGCTAATGTTGAGTTGTTGTAGTTGGATTTGTGTCTATAGGGGTGTACTTGATGCTGTGTGGGTGTGTGCGTGTAGGTGTGGGTGTTGTGGAGATATAAGTGTGTGTGGCTGTAGCTGTGGTCTGTGTGAGGTGTGATAATGCGCTGTGTTGGGTAGTGTGATAGCAGTGTGGTCATCGCAGTGTGGTTGTGGTGGGTTATGGTGTGGTATGGGAGTAGTGAGATAATTTTGTGGTATGTATCAGTATTTATTGATCAAGATTTTTAACAGAAGTGTATAATAAGGTACAGTAATACGGAAATACTACCCGGAAATACTGCCACTGGGAGGGGGGACAATAGCACAAGTTTCCTAAGAACAAATATGAAGGAAAATAAAATGTATTTCTAAAAATAAAGTGTATACCAATAAGGTCTGAAATACTTTGAAACTGCACACACACACACACACACACACACACACACACACACACACACACACACACACACACACACACACACACACACACACACACACACACACACACACACACACACACACACACACACACACACACACACACACACACACACACACACACACACACACACACACACACACACACACACACACACACACACACACACACACACACACACACACACACACACACACACACACACACACACACACACACACACACACACACACACACACACACACACACACACACACACACACACACACACACACACACACACACACACACACACACACACACACACACACACACACACACACACACACACACACACACACACACACACACACACACACACACACACACACACACACACACACACACACACACACACACACACACACACACACACACACACACACACACACACACACACACACACACACACACACACACACACACACACACACACACACACACACACACACACACACACACACACACACACACACACACACACACACACACACACACACACACACACACACACACACACACACACACACACACACACACACACACACACACACACACACACACACACACACACACACACACACACACACACACACACACACACACACACACACACACACACACACACACACACACACACACACACACACACACGAATCATTCTCTCTCTCTCTCTCTCTCTCTCTCTCTCTCTCTCTCACACACACACACACACACACACACACACACACACACACACACACACACACACACACACACAATAAAGTCTATGTATTAGGACGGAAAAAATGAACGAATTATTCTCTCTCTCTCTCTCTCTCTCTCCTCACCATTTCACCTCCGGCTTGGGGAAGCCTACAATCTTAGCCTCGAAGATTCCAGGTTTGTTTTCCATCACCTTCAGCTCCGACGGCTTCTTGGTGACCTTCGGCTTCCTTCGCTCGGCTGTGGGGTCACCAGGTCAAGAGGTCATCACAGGTCTTAATTAAATCTTAGGATACACGAATCTTTATATCAATTAACTGTTATCAATGGCCATTTTGTTTTTCGTCAATTTTCACCTTAGTAGTAATTCTGTAAAGTGCAAGGTCCTTGTACTAGTAAAGACAAAAGTATTTATAAGTAATTTCATACACAGCGACAGGACTGCCAATACATGCTTTACCACTTCTGTAATATTTTGGTCCGTATTCTCCTCGATTTAAGGAAGCTCCCTAGCACGTCATCCTTAGCAGTTCATTTTTGGATTTTGGTCAATGACATTTCTGTGTTATTTATGGGTATGGTGGTGTCGGAGGAAAGTGAGGAGTAATAAGCAAAACAAATCGCTTACGAAGAGGTGTTAGGGAGCTTCCTTAACCGACGAGACTATGAGCCTACCTACATAAAATCCCCCATTGAGACCTACTTACATTGAAGTCCCTCGACATCTACATACGCAAAGCTGTTCTGACGTCTACTTACATCAAATTCCCCTTGAGGCCTACTTACATGAACTTCCCCAGCCATACTTACGCCTGAATTAAGCGCTGTCTCGGTGCTAATCTCATTAAGCTCATTACTGATCCTAAAGCTATCCAAATCCACATAACTATTCCATCTTCTTCTTCTACTACTAACACCAGCCTACTGACGCCTACTTACACCAACTTCCCCAGCCATACTTACGCCTGATGATGAGTGCTGTCTCAGTGCTAATCTCACTGATCTCACTATTAACCCTGAGACAAGCCAGATCCACAAAACTAGTCCACTTTCTTCTTCTACTAACACCAGCCTACTGACGCCTACTTACACCCACTTCCCCAGCCATACTTACGCCTGATGATGAGTGCTGTCTCAGTGCTGATCTCATTAAGCTCATTATTAGCCTTGAGACGATACTGGCCGGAGTCAATAGATCCTGCCTCCCGTATGGTAAGGGAAATCGTCTCTTCGCAGTAGGACTTCTTCTTCTTGTCAATCTTTATCTTCTCCGAGGCCTCCACCACGTCCCCGTCCTTGGTCCTGCAGGGAGAGAGAGGAGCTTGAGTGAGGGAGAGAGAGAGGAGGGAGAGAGGGAAGTGGAGGGAGAGAAAATGGAGGGATGGAAGGAGAGAAGCGGAATGGGGTATGAGTGGAAAGAGAGACGTGAGTGAGGGAGAGTGAGGAAGTGGAGGGAGAGAGAGAAGTGGAAAGAGAGTAGAGGGAGGAGTGGAGAAACACAAGAGGGAGTGGAGGAAGACAAGAAGTAGGAGTGGAGGGAGAGAGAGGGAAAAGTGGAGGGAGAGAAGAGGGAGAGTGGAGGGAGAGAAGAGGGAGGAGTGGAGGAGGACAAGAAGGAGTGGAGGGAAAGAGGAGTTAGACTGGAGGAGGAGAGAGGAGGTAAAGTGAGTGGTAGAGAAAGGAAAGGAGAATGAATATAAGGAAAGAGAAAGACTGAAGGAGGCGGAGAGGGAGAAAGAATCGAGGAGAGAGGAAGAGAGAGTGAAATGAGGAGGAAGGAAGGCAGAGGGAGAGCGAACGAGGAAGTAGGAAGGCAGAGTGCATGTAAGGTAGGGAAGGGGGAGAGAGAGAGAGAGAGAGAGAGAGAGAGAGAGAGAGAGAGAGAGAGAGAGAGACAGGTGGAAACTAATGAACGTATGGGAAAAAGACAACAGGAAGACAGTGTGAAAATCCAGAAGGTATACGAGGGTGTGGGTGTGGGTGTGGGTGTGGGTCTGGGTGTGGGTGTGGATGTGGGAGGCAGAATGTGGATGTGGGTGTGGGTGTGGGTGTGGGTGTGGATGTAGGAGGCAGGGTATAGGTGTGAGTGTGGATGTGGGTGTGGGTGTGAGTGTGGGTGTGGGTGTGGGTGTGGGTGTGGATGTGGAAGGCAGAATGTGGGTGTGGATTTGGGTGTGGGTGTGGGTGTGGGTGTGGGAGGCAGAATGTGGGTGTGAATGTGGACGTAGGTGTGGGTGTGGGTGTAGGAGGCAGAATGTGGGTGTGGGTGTGGGTGTGGATGTTGGTAGGCAGAATATGAGTGTGGATGTGGGAGGCAGGGTGTGGGTGTGGGTGTGGGTGTGGGTGTGGGTGTGGGTGTGGATGTGGGAGGCAGGATATGATGGGCCGGATGTTGCTCTCTCTCTCTGTTTGTTTTCCTTGTCAGTAAATCCCCCCCGTGGGTGTGGAAGGGAAAAAGAAGTAAGGAGGGGGAAGAGAGAAAGAAAATGAGAAAGTGAGCGAGTAAGAGGAGAATGTGAGAGAGGGGAAAATATTCTACCTATCTATCTATCTATTGCCAGACGCCTCAATCCCGTTTGGGGTGGCCACAAACAAATCGCCTCCACGTCGCCCTGTCCCCCGCCATTTCACTGCCCTGCTCCCAACTCACACCCCCCTCTCTCATATACCTCTCCACCCCATCCCTCCATCTCATCCTCGGCCTCCCCCTCCCTCTTCCCCCCTCCACCTCACTCACATACACTCTCTTCGTCAGTCTCTCACCCTCCATCCTCTCCACATGGCCAAACCACCTCAGTGCTAAAATTGGTGAAAGTCAGAAGCAAGTGAGAGAGTGGAGAATATTCGACTGTGAAAAATGGTGAAAGTGAGCGAGTAAGAGACGAAAGTGTAAGAGGGGACAATAATCCAGAGGGTATGAAAGTGAGAGAAAGTGAGTAGGGAGAGAGAGAGAGAGATTATTTGCTTCCCTGGCCTCCTCCCTTGCTATCCTCTCTTTTGCTTCCTTCCCTTATCATCATTATATTAGTCTTTCTTCAGCCCTTCTGTCTTTCCTCTATCATCATCATTTTTATCATTATTATTATCATCATTATTATCTATCATTCTGTGGTTTGTCCTTCTATTCATATCATCATCATCATCATCATCATCTTTCATTCTTTGGTTCCTTTTCCCCTACATCGTCTCTGTCATCATCATCATCTTCCTCTCTTCATTCTTCTACTTCCTCTCATCATTATATTCATTTTTCTTCAGTCCTTCTCTGTTCTCTTTTCCTCTCATCATCATCATCATCATCATCATCATCATATCCTTCTTCCTCATTCTCTTCGTCTTTATCTTTTCCTCTCCTTCCTCCCTTCCTTCTCTCTCTCTCATCCCTACCTTCCTTAATCCATTGCTTCATTTCCTTCTTCGCTAAAATCCCTTCTCCCTTTCTCCTGCCCAGTCCTCTCCATCATCATCATCATCATCATCATCATCATCATTTCATCTCTTCCTGCCTCTTACTCATCCTCTCTTCTTATTTCTCATCTTAGTGTGGTTACCTCTCTCTCTCTTAGTCCTCTCTTGGTAGGGATAGCTCTAGGACTCCAACGCCAAAAGACTCTATTTGATTTAGAGTGAGTCATAGGAGCCTAATAATAATATAATAATTAGCTTTTAGAGAGAGAGAGAGAGAGATAGATAGATAGATAGATAGAGAGAGAGAGAGAGAGAGAGAGAGAGAGAGAGAGAGAGAATCTGTAATCGAATATCAGAGTTGTGACGATCATGGAGAGGTCAACTTTGGAACTAACTCCCTCTCTCAGTCCGTATTTCCCTCTGCCTCTGACCTCCAGGCTTTTAAAAGGAATGTCCTCAGGCATCTCTCTCTCTCTCTCTCTCTCTCTCTCTCTCTCTCTCTCTCCCTCTGCCCACTTTGATCTTATCCCTTGCATATTTTGCCTGGATTTGCATAGAACTTATCCACTCTGACGTTCAAAGCCTTTTACATAATCTCTCTCTCTCTCTCTCTCAATCTATCTCTATTTTCAAGCCCCTGATCTTATACCCTCAGGCACTGGAGAGGGACGCCTTCACGCGGTGGCACTGATATAACCGGGCGGAGGATGTGCCCGTTGATACAAGCGTCCCTCAGCTCACTCCCTATCCCCCGAAAGGAGGATGGTGGATGCGGGAGACAGAAAATTTCAGCCTTCAGTCCACTGGGTTCACGTTCAAATGAGCCTGGATTTGCGACTAATACTACTGCTACTACTACTACTGCTACTACTATTACTACTACTACTACTACTACTACTATTATTATTATTATTATTATTATTATTATTATTACTACCTCTACTACTACTATTACTATTACTACTACTACTACTACTACTACGACAATAATAAAAATCACTACTACCTCCACTACCATTATTACTACTGCAACAATAACAACAATCACTACTTGTACTACTGCTACTACTGCCACTTCTACTGCTATTACTATTAACACCACTACTACTGCTACTACTGCCACTACTACTACTACCACTAAAACAACTTCTACTACTACTACTACTACAATCACTACTACTACTACTACTACTACAGTCTCAGATAAGAACACAGCGATAAACGCAAAGCCAATTCACCCTCCCAAACCCCCTCTTAAGTATCTATCTATCTATCTATTGCCAGACGCCATAATCCCGTAAGGGGTGGCCATTTGACTCTGAGTTATTTGTTTTACGGGGAGGGGCACTAACCCTCCACCAACCCACTTGTTGACACGTAGGCAGCACGTATGGTTTGGTTATATGGTTACCACCCAGCGTTGTAAATGGTTTCTTGGCTTAAAGGAAACCATTTGGCTTGTCACTCAATGTAAAGCCACCTGTAAAGGAAAGAAAAGCAATAAGAAGTGACAGGAAAGATGGGAGAAATAGGAAGAGAGGAGGGCAGGCACAGAAAAAGAATGATAAAGGCTAAGGAAGAAGTAGGCAGCACTACATCAAGTGAGTGGATGATGGTCGCCACCACCCCCAAATATGAAGTCATTAATACGGCAAGAACGCAAGCCACGTCTACGCATGATGCCTTTTAGATACAGGAGCATCTTAAGGGGCGCCCCCGTCCGTCTGTCCGCACTAACGATTTTCGATAATCAGGTGCTTCAGTCCAGTCAACTTTTGCGATTTTACTGAAGCCACGAATTAGGGATGTGGACCTCCAATTTCACAACCGTAGAGTTTCGTAAAGTCTTAATCCCGGAAGGAGTGACCACAGACAAATCGCCTCCATGTCCGCCTGTCCGTCGTCATCAAGCTGCCCTATTTGCAACTCATATCCCCTTCTCATACACCCCTGAACCCAATCCCACCATCTCATCCTCGGTCTTCCCCTCCCCTTACCCCCATCCACTCACATACACCCTCACATTCAGTCTCTCATCCCTCATTCTCTCCACATGACCAAACTTAAGTGAAGGCCCCATATGAAGGCCCTGAAGCTCCAGCATCTATCCAGTCCTGCTGCTACTTGTTCAATATATGTTCAGCAGATATTTTGAACCTTCCATACAACATCCAGGGACGCATCTCCTGGAACATTTGGAATTCCAGGACCATTTTATTTTCCAAAACTTTTTTACCTCTTTTTTTGGGGCTAAGATATGGATGTGTGTGTGTGTGTGTGTGTGTGTGTGTGTGTGTGTGTGTGTGTGTGTGTGTGTGTGTGTGTGTGTGTGTGTGTGTGTGTGTGTGTCTGTACCTATACCTATACCTACACCAATACCAATATCTATCTTTTTACAGGTATATAGATAGATAGATAGACAGATAGATACAGATAGATAGATAGATAGATAGATAGACGTACAAATTGTCTCTCCTGATTCCTATCCTCATGTTTTTTTCTCTCATTCTTATTAATATTGTACCATTTTCTTTTTAGGGGGAGACTTTTCAAAACGGAGACATCTTTTCAAAATTCCTGTCACTCTAGATATATACCTTACGCATGAAAAAAATCGTCTATCTGTGGCCTAAAAAAAAAAATAACTTCATCATCTGAGTGGAGGGAAAGCCATGAAATCCGTCTGATAGTCATTCATAAGTATACTCCATTCAGTACTACCTGATGGAGATTTTAGTCTACAGGTAACCTATTTCCCATTACTTTGTGTCACGGGTTTACTTCCTCTTAGTAGCACTTCTTCGTGACTAGCATCATTTTTCGGGAATTTCAGGGACAGAAGTACAGTGTCAACTCTACCTCCTTCCCTTAGCACTTCTTCGTGACTAGCATCATCATCTAGTTCACATCCTTCCCATAGCACTTCTTCGTGACTAGCATCATCATCTAGTTCACATCCTTCCCACAGCACTTCTTCGTGACTAGCATCATCACCTAGTTCACATCCTTCCCATAGCACTTCTTCATGACTAGCATCATCATAGTCCACATCCATCCCACAGCACTTCTTCATGACTAGCATCATCATCTAGTTCACATCCTTCCCATAGCACTTCTTCGTGACTAGCATCATCATCTAGTTCACATCCTTCCCATAGCACTTCTTCATGACTAGCAGCAGCATCTAGTTCACATCCTTCTCATCGCACTTCTTCATGACTAACAGCATCTAGTTAACATCCTCCCCACAGCACTTCTTCGTGACTAGCATCATCACCTAGTTCACATCCTTCCCACAGCACTTCTTCGTGACTAGCAGCATCCTTTAATTCACATTCTTCCCATAGCACTTCTTCGTGACTAGCAGCATAATCTAGTACTAAAATCTTGTTACAGCTCAGCAGTAATGATAAATAGTGGGCTCCCTAACACCTTTTCCTAAGCGATTTATCTTTACACGTTACTCTCCTAGTCTTATGTAATCCTTCCAACATCGCCACACTCTGCATAAACAACGTACACAAGGATATCAACCAGCCGTAGCCAAAAATAAATCGCTAAGGAAGAGTTGTTAGGTAGACTTTATACCCGAAAGGCAGTAAAGGCTTTTGATCTTTCTGCTTTTCATCTCACAACCTCACAGGGTATATAACATTCACTTTTGCCGTCACTCTTGTAATACACTATGCGGTATCACTCATGTCTCTCTTCCTCCGTCTCCTCCTCCTCCACACTATGCACTGTGCAGCCCCCTTTTATCTAAGACACCCGTCGTATATATTTTTCAATCTCCCCAATGCAAAGAAGGCAATATAATGCCAGATTAGGATCTGCACAGATAACCCTGAGTTAACGGTCACTACTCTTACTTTCGACATGTGATGGGCTGTGGATCACTGAGGGTCCCTGTTAGTCAAGTGACCACCATCGGGTTTTTTTTTAATGTACCAGGGGTCACTGCTTCAGGAGGAAACTTGTGTACTTGTCCCACATGGGAGAGTTCCTTGTTTCAGTGGAGTGAACGGAGCTAGGGCCTGATTGACTGCTGCCTACCTTACAAGCGCCAGGCAAGGCTGCCGCACCACCCCTAAACATCCACACTGTGCACTGTGTAGCTTCCACGTTATGTCCACAGACTTCCCTTTAACTCAATGTAACCAGTTTATAATGTCATGCCGTAACTATTATTTTATTTGTTTATTTTCTCTTTCAGGTTACTGAGTCGGGTAGCTTATAGATAAATTATTATAGAATGTCACTTTCCCTTTCCAGTTTTTCCTATGAAATTTCCATGTCAGTTATTCCATGCTGCATGGTGGTTTTTCTCACTTTTTCCTGGAGGGTTTGGTGGTGGGGAAAGTCTTCTTGCTTTACTATCCTTATCCATCAGCACGTAGAGTTAGATCTTGTAGTCATAGTTTTCTCTGTAACAAGCAGCCTCGAAAGGACCATAAGGTCTGTTGCTGTTTGCTTTCCTGTGTAATCCTATGTAATCCTCCTTCATCTCTTCTACTCTTCCTCCTCCTCCTCCTCCTTTCTCTCTTCTTTTCCTCCTCCTCCTCTTCCTCCTTTCTTTCTTCTTCTTCTTTCTCCTCCTCGTCTTCCTCCTCCTCTTCCCTTCACTCTTCCCTACTCTTTATTTCTTCATTTCTCCTCCCCTTCTTCCCCCCATCTCTCCTATCCTCCCTCTCTCTCTCTCTCTCTCTCTCTCTCTCTCTCTCTCTCTCTCTCTCCTTCTTCAATAAACTCTATTTCCTTCTGTATCGCTCTCTTTCTCCTTTCTGTAAACTCTCTCTCTCTCTCTCTCTCTCTCTCTCTCTCTCTCTCTCTCTCTCTCTCTCTCTCTCTCTCTCTCTCTCTCTTCAGTAAACTCTATCTCCTTCTCAATCGCTCTCTTTCTCCTTTCTGTAAACTCTCTCTCTCTCTCTCTCTCTCTCTCTCTCTCTCTCTCTCTCTCTCTCTCTCTCTCTCTCTCTCTCTCTCTCTCTCTCCTTCTCAATCGCTCTCTCTCTCTCTCTCTCTCTCTCTCTCTCTCTCTCTCTCTCTCCATCTTTACTATTCATCTGTATCTCTTTCTCCTTTATCTCTGCCTCGTATTTTCCTCTCTCTGTCGTCTTCTTTATTTAATATTGCCCTTATTTTCATTTTATCTCTTTTTCTGTCATTAAATTTAGAAAGAGAGAAATAAAGATGAGAGAGAGAGAGAAGGGAAAGAAAGAAGAGAGAGAGAGAGAGAGAGAGAGAGAGAGAGAGAGAGAGAGAGAGAAGGGAAAGAAAGAAGAGAGAGAGAGAGAGAGAGAGAGAGGGAAGAGAGAAAGAATGGTAAAGAGATGAAATAAAAGAAAGAGAGGAAGGATGATGGAAATAAAAGAGGGATGAATAAAGTACACACATATAGATAAAGAGTTGAGTTATGGGAACAAGTAGTACCTCAAAAGGACTTACGACCCATACCCAGAAGGTACCATGAATAAAGTTACCAAATACGAGAGAGAGAGAGAAACAGACAGACAGACAGACAGACAGAGACAGAGAGAGACAGAGACAGAGAGAGAAAGAAAGAGAGAGAGAGAGAGAGCTATCTTACTAGGTGTAGTCAGGTGTGTATGACGCCTTGATAATAATAGTAAGAGTGAGAAAGATAGAGTAAGAGGGAAAGAAAGCAGTGAGAGGAGAGAGAGAGAGAGAGAAAGAAGAGAAGAGAGAAAGGAAAAGGACGAGAAGAGAAGGGAAAGAAAGAGAGAGAAAAAAGTGAGAGACAAAAAAAGAAAGAAGGGTGAGAGAGAAAATGAGAAAGAGGAATAAAGAGAAAGAGAGAGAGAAACAGAAGAGTAAAGAAAAGTCAAAGAAAGAAGAGAGCAACGTGAAAGAGAGAAGAGAGAGAAGACGGAAAGAAGAGGAGGAAAAGAAAGGAAGAGAAATATAAAGAAAAGAGAAAGAAAGAAGAGAGCAACGTGAAAGAAAGAGGAAAAAGAGAGAGAAAAGAGAGGGAAGACAGAAAGAAAAGAGGGAAAGAAAAGAGAAAAAGAGTAATATCTCGTGCCCTCTCTTATCAGGTGTAGTCAAAGTGAGAAAGTAAGAGAGAAAGAGAGAAGTGAGAGAAAGAGAGAAAGAAGAGAAAAAGAGAGGAGAGAGAAACAGAAAGAGGAGAAAGAGAAAGAAAGAAGAGAAAAAGAAAGGAAAGAGAAACAGAAAGAGGAGAGAAAGGGAAAAAAAAAGACAGTGAAGAGAAAGAAGAGCGGGAAAAGAGAAATAGAAAAGAGAAAGAAGAGAGGAAAAAGAGAAATAGAAAAGAGAAAGAAGAGTGGAAAAAGAGAAATAGAAAAGAGAAAGAAGAAAGGAAAAAGAGAAATAGAAAAGAGAAAGAAGAGAGGAAAAAGAGAAATAAAATGGAGAAAGAAGAGAGGGAAATAAGAAATAGAAAAGAGAAAGGAAGAAAGAAGAGAAATAAAAAAAAAGAGAGAAATTAAAGAAAGAAGAGTGGAAAAAGAGAAATGGAAAAGAGAAAGGAAGAAAGAAGAGAAATTAAAGAGAGAAGCGAAATTTAAAAAAAGGAGAGAAATTAGAGAAAGAAGTCAGGTCAAATCCCGTGACCTCTCTTACCAGGTGTAGTCAGGTCTGGGGGAAGCTTTGATGGTCACGGATAGGGTCAGGTCCTCGCCCTCTGCCCCGTTGGTCACGTTATCGAGACCGCTGACCACCTCGCACGGGAGCTTCTTCTGGGTGAGCTTTGCCGAGGACGTGCTCTCACCGACAAGGCTCCTCGCTGCTACGGACACCTGGAGAAGGGGGGAGAAAGCTCTATATCTGCGTACGGAGAGCTCTATACGGGGAAGCCAGAAGAAGGCGATGAAGAACTCTATACGGGGGTGGGAAGAGGGCTCTATAGTTATCCATGGAGAGCTCTATACAGGGGAGTGAGAAGAAGGCTCCATAACTCATAACTCTATACAGGGGAGCTCTATACCCCCTCATGGATAACTCTAAATGCGTTTAGCTTGGCCTAAAATTGACATATCTCCATCTTGAATCCTCATCTAAGTGGACTGATAGTAGGATATGATGCTAGTCACGAAGAAGTGCTATAGAGAGGATGTAGAGCCGCAGTATATGTCTTTTTCTGCCACTGGGCTTCGTGAAATAAGCTGCAATGGGACAAAAATCAGGGCCAATTTAAGGTGAATGGCCTATAGCATCGGATTGCAGCTTATTTATTTAGAAGATAGGGAAAAATAGAATAACGAGGGGTGTATTGTCGAAGCTCCCTAACACCTCTTCCTAACCGATTTATTTTGGGGTAGAGCTGACTAGTATCCTTCAGTGTTTTATTTATGGAGAGTGTGGCGATATTAGAAGGATTTATTTAACCAAAGAGAGGACGACAAGGTGTAAAAAACAGAATAAATAGCTTAAGAAGAGGTGTTAGGGCGTGACTTAAGCCAGTATTCCTGTCGGTTAAGGAAAATCCCTAACTCCTCTTCCTAAGCGATTTATTTTGCTTATTGTACGTTACTGTCCTATTCTGTGTTATATAAATCCTTCCTACATTGCAGTACTCTGCATAAATACGTACAGAAGGATATTAACCACCTATAGCCAAAAATAAATCACTAAGGACGAGGTGTTAGGCAGCTTGAGACTTATTACTGTCCCCGTTAACCCTCTCATCGTGCGAACAGGTCTACAATTCTATGCCATCTGATTCCATACGAGGAAGAACACGCTCTTGGCTCTATACCCTCTCATGCCCCGAAGAACTCAATTATTTTACCCCAGACGAGGATAGAAAACGAGGCTGACACTGTGGCTCTAATGATAGGATAAACTCAAGCATTTTTCCCCAGCTAATGGTAGACTTTTAAGCACCTGGATGAGAATTACAGGAGGCTAAGGGAGTTCAGGCTGTCTCAGAAGGTAAATAAAATCATCTCAAAAACCACATATTGATAAAAATAGTCTTTGAATGGCTAATCTTTGTCTTTCATTCCTTGTTTCTCTCGACATTGTGTTTTTTGAGTTCAGTGATGGTGGTGCATATGGTGGAAGGTTTGGGATTGTAAGAGGTGTGTGTGTGTGTGTGTGTGTGTGTGTGTGTGTGTGTGTGTGTGTGGGTGTGGGTGTATGTGTTCCTCCTGCCCTCTCTCCTACCCTCTCTTCCTTCCTTACCTCACCACACTCTCCTTTCATTTCCTTCGCCTCTGTCTATCCCGATTCTTTCTTCCCCATAACTCCATCCTTCTGCATCTCCCTCTTCCCTTCATGGTTCAGGTTTGGGCAAGTAAAGACTGATTTTCTCACAGTCCACCTCTCTCTCTCTCTCTCTCTCTCTCTCTCTTACCTTTGAGTAGTTTGTCTCACTGAGTCCTTAATGATGAGGGAGTAGACACAAGGACTGGGGATGAAAAAGAACTGACCATCTCTCTCTATTATACCCTGCTCTCTCTCTCTCTCTCTCTCTCTCTCTCTCTCTCTCTCTCTCACCTCGCCGTAGTCCTTCTCGTTGATGTCCTTGATGGTGAGGCAGTACACGCCTGGCTCGGGGTTGGTAAAGACGTGTTTCTCGTCGGCCTTGATCGGGATGTCGTTCTTCTTCCAGTGGCACTCGGGCAGGGGCAGGCCGGTGGCGCGGAGGGTGAAGGTCACGTCATCCTCGAGGCAGAAGTTCGAGTCCTCCAAGGCACCTATCACTGAAGGCTTCTCGGCTGGAGGAGGAGGAGATGAAGGGAACGTAAGAAATGGCTGCGACTAGACTTACAGAGGGCGCCATACTTGCCCTCAAAAATACTCGGATGTCGCAAAGCACAAAATATGTCTATAAAATCGCTAATCCAAGAACCACAGTCGCTAAAACTTGGTCAAAATCTGTAAAAAACTCAAGGCTTCATGGCTGGAGGAGGTGAAGGGGCGTGAGAAATGGTTGAGACTAGAATTATTGAAAAGAAGATCCACATAGGTTGCTAAATATGCTCTTAAAAAAGGGCTAGAAAGTCGCTAGGCACAGACACATGTACAAAATCGCTACAGTAAAGCTAACATTGCTAAAACTTGGCATACAGTTTCGATAAAATGCTGTTGAAAGGGAATTGATACCTAGATCAAGATGTATAATTATTAAGACAGAAGATCATGTACAAGGAGAAAATATAAATAGATTTGTGCGTGATAGATAGACAGAGAGAGAGACTGACAGAGATAGTTTGTGAGTTAGTGAGGACTGTGCTGGAAAATGTAAAATCCACACACCACCACATCCACACACCACCACATCCACACACCACCACATCCACACACCACCACATCCACACATCATCACATTCACACACCACCACATCCACACACCACCACATCCACACACCATCACATCCACACACCACCACATCCACACACCACCACATCCACACACCACCACATCCACACACCATCACATCCACACACCATCACATCCACACACCACCACATCCACACACCACCACATCCACACACCACCACATCCACACACCACCACATCCACACACCACCACATCCACACACCACCACATCCACACACCACCACATCCACACACCACCACATCCACACACCACCACATCCAAACACCACCACATCCAAACACCACCACATCCAAACACCATCACATGCACCCACCGCCACATCCACACACCATCACATGCACCCACCACCACATCCACACACCACCACATCCACACACCACAACATCCACACACCACCACATCCACACACCATCACATCCACAAATACACACCAAACACCACATCCACACACCACCACATCCACACACCACCACATCCACACACCATCACATCCACACACCACCACATACACACACCACCACATCCACACACCATCCATCCACACACCACCACATCCACACACCACCACATCCACACACCATCACATCCACACACCACCACATCCACACACCACCACATCCAAACACCACCACATCCAAACACCACCACATCCAAACATCACCACATCCAAACACCATCACATGCACCCACCGCCACATCCACACACCATCACATGCACCCACCACCACATCCACACACCACCACATCCACACACCACCACATCCACACACCACCACATCCACACACCATCACATCCACAAATACACACCAAACACCACATCCACACACCACCACATCCACACACCACCACATCCACACACCACCACATCCACACACCACCACATACACACACCACCACATCCACACACCATCCATCCACACACCACCACATCCACACACCACCACATCCACACACCATCACATCCACACACCATCACATCCACACACCACCACATCCACACACCACCACATCCACACACCATCACATCCACACACCACCACATCCACACACCACCACATCCACACACCACCACATCCACACATCATCACATCCACACACCATCACATCCACACATATACACCAAACACCACATCCACACACCACTACATCCACACACCACCACATCCACACACCACCACATCCACACACCACCACATCCACAAACCATCACATCCACAAATACACACCAAACACCACATCCACACACCATGACATCCACACACACCACCACATCCACACACTACAACTCCTACTCAAACTTGGTCAGGATTTTCGTCCTTTTGCAGATTATTTCACGTTGCTCAGTGGCAGGAAAAGTGATCCGACTCTACAGGCTTTTCATAGCACTTCTTCGTGACTAGCATCATACTCAGGTGTTTATTTATTGCTACAACTCGGTATTCAAGATAGACAGATGGCAATTTTAGGCCATGTTTGGGTCTTGCATTTGGCTCTCTGTGTTTTTGTTTTTTTTCTTGGAGGGAACAATTTGCAGTCCCCTGGCCTTAGGTTCCTTCTTCCTTGCATAACAAAAAATAAGGAACATTAATCCTGATAGAGCCGTACCCGCAAAACACGAGAATAAACCACACACCTCTATAACCTCTATGCCTTATTCTTACCCCGAGGCTCTGTAATTACCAGATATAGAGCACATGGGATTATCACCTGAGAATATCACCTGTGTAATTTGATGAGGGTTAGATTAAAGAGCAATGGGGTGGTTGGTACGGGAGAGATGAGAGGGAGGGAGGGAGATTGGAGAGACAGAGAGGGAGGAATGGAGAATGAAGAGATAAAGAGGGAAGGGGGGAGGATGGAGAGATAGACAGGGAGAGAGGAAGGGAGGGAAAATGGAGAGATAGACAGGGAGAGAGGAAGGGAGATTGGAGAGACAGAGAGGGAGAAAGGAAGGGAGAATGGAGAGATAGAGAGGGAAAGAGGGAGGAAAAATGGAGACATAGAAAGAGAGAGAAGAAGGGAGGATGGAGAGATAGAAAGAGAGAGAGGAGAATGGAGATATAGAGAGGGAGAGAGGGAGGGAAGGAGAATGGAGAGATAGAGAGGGAGAGAGGGAGGGAGAATGGAGAGATAGAGAGGGAGAGAGGAAGGGAGAATGGAGAGATAGAGAGACAGAGTGGAAGGAAGGGAGAATGGAGAGATAGAGAGGGAAAGAGGGAGGAAGGGAGAATGAAGAGATAGAGAGGGAGAGAGGGACGGAAGGAGAATGGAGAGATAGAGAGGAAAGGAGGGAGGCAAAATGGAGAGATAGAAAGAGAGAGAGGAAGGAAGGATGGAGAGATAGAGAGGGAAAGAGGGAGGGAGAATGGAGATATAGAGAGGGAGAGAGGGTGGGAAGGAGAATGGAGAGATAAGAGGGAAGAGAGGAAGAATGGAGAGATAGAGAGGGAAAGAGGGAGGGAAGGAGAATGAAGAGATAGAGAGGGAGAGAGGGAGGGAAGGAGAATGGAGAGATAGAGAGGGAGAGAGGGAGGGAAGGAGAATGGAGAGATAGAGAAGGAGGGAGAGAGGGAGAATGGAGATATAAAAGGGAAGGATGGAAGGATGTAGGGATTAGAATGATATGGAAAAATGGGATGATGCTTGGATGAGAAGTATATGTAAGGTTAATACAGCATTAGAATGAGGAAGAGAGAATACGATAATAATGATGATGATGATAGAGAGAGAGACAGACAGACAGAGACAGAGACAGACAAACAGACAGACAGACAGAGACAGAGACAGACAGACAGACAGACAGAGAGATAGAGAGAGAGAGACCCTTGACCTAAAATAATGGTGGGAGGAGGTGGAGAGGGGAAGGACAGGGAGAAAGAGAAGGGTGAGGGAGAAGGGTGAGTGGAAGGGGAGAAGGGAGGGTGATGGGAGGGGGAGGGATAGGGGAAGGAGAGGGAAGGGGAGGGATAGGGGAAGGAGAGGGAAGGGGAGGGAGGGAGGGAGGGGGGAGGGAGAGAGAGAAGGGAAGGGAGGGGGGGGGAGCTATCCCTTGAGGGCCATAAATCAAACTAGAGGAAGACCTGTCCGAAGGGAGGATGGATGGAGTGGAGGGAGGGAGGGAGGGATTGAGGGGAGGAAGGGGAGGAAGGGATTGAAGGGAGGGAGGGGAGGGATTGAAGGGAGGGAGGAAGAGGGAGGGATTGAAGGGAGGGAGGGGAGGGAGGGATTGAAGGGAGGGAGGGGAGGGAGGGATTGAAGGAAGGGAGGAAGAGGGAGGGATTGAAGGGAGGGAAGGGAGAGATTGGAGAGAGAGATGGAGAGGAAGGGATTGGAGAAAGGAAGGAAGAGGGAGGGATTGAAGGGAGGGAGGGGAGGGAGGGATTGAAGGAAGGGAGGAAGAGGGAGGGATTGGTGGGAGGGAGGGATTGGAGGAAGGGAGGAAGAGGGAGGGATTGGTGGGAGAAAGGAAAGACTGAGAGACTGAAGAGGGAAGAAAGGAGGGATGGATAGGGAGAGGAAGGAGGGTGAGGGACTGGGGGGAGTCAGGGAGGGGAGGGAGGGATTGGTGGGAGCTACCCCTATGGGTGGGAGGAAGGAAGAGGGAGGGATTGGAGGGAGAAATGTGAGGGATTGGAGGGAGGGAGGAAGGAAGGGGAGTAAAGGATTCCAGGGAGGGAGGAAGGAGAGTGAGGAACTGGAATTGAGAATGATATGGAGGAAGAGTGACATAGAAAAACCGAATAAAGATAGAATGACAAAAATATAAATAGCCTGAAGATAGAATGACAAAAATCGTGAATTAAAATGACATAAATCGTGTGAAGAGAGAATGACAAATGTTAACAATCGTTTGAGGATAGAATGACAAAATTAACATACTCTGTTCATTTTAAATTGGCGTGAAATTGCCATCTCTCCTTGTTAAATATTGAGCTGTAGCATAATTAACACTTCGACTATGGTGCTAGTCACGAAGAAGTGCCATGGAAAGGATACTGAGCCATGATATTGTCTTTTTCTGCCACTGAGTAACGTGATGTATGTTGGAAAAAGACGAATTTCGCCCAGTTAAATTGAATGTACTTTGGTTTACTACACC
>NC_137037.1:1694860-1697360 GCF_032717465.1 Coenobita brevimanus
ATCCCACACGTGTTCCCTACGAGTCAACAAGCGGGTAGACGGACAGCTAGTGCCCCTCCCCGTTAAACAACTAACTCGAAGACAACCGGCCACCCCTGACGCGATTAGGGCTTCTAAACAGAATTTTTTCATTAGTCCAAGTTAGATAGGCTTTCAGTATTACAAGGAAGTCACATGCTTTCATTGGCTGACGGTAAATTTATAGACATATGACGACTCCAGCCTTGCTATTGGCTGTCAGGGCTGAGTGTTTTGGCCAATCAGATTCGTGCTGTAGAGAAGCGGCGTGACCTTACCTGATTTCTAAATGGGATGAGCTAAAGTTTTCTGAAAAATGCCCTCTATATCTTCCACCTAATTAACTTCACCTACGACGTATCTACATAAAAGGGGAAGCACGACGGAAAATGGACTGAGGGATGAATGTGGTACTGAGGTGTCTTGTTATGTATTAATGAGTTTCCCTAATGAGCTACTTTAAGACCAATTCCTTCTGTTTGGCTGTCTGGCTCAGTTCACCTTCTCAAATCACAGCAGAGTAAATTTAGAGACATGCCATTATACCTCTGTTATCAGGTCTAAAGGTGATATATTAGTTTCCACGAAGCTGGTATTCTTGGAGGATATTTTTCTTTGTAATGTATCCAGCTTATGTATCAAGTTATGTATTCAGTCCTTCTCTTTTACATTATCTATCTATCTATTGCCAGACGCCTTAATCCCATGAGGGGTTGCCACAAATAAATCGCCTCCATGTTGCCCTGTCCCCCGCCATTTCACTTTTACAGTACCAATACAAAATACAACTCACAAACAACCCACTTTGCCCACACTGCTACACATATCCCCACACCACAACACACTCACCACATGCACTACACTATCACACATACTACTCAC
This sequence comes from Coenobita brevimanus, assembly GCF_032717465.1. Lineage (NCBI taxonomy): Eukaryota > Metazoa > Arthropoda > Malacostraca > Decapoda > Coenobitidae > Coenobita > Coenobita brevimanus. The sequence continues at coordinate 1,695,761 of NC_137037.1, forward strand.
AATCATCTTTGCCCACACTGTTAGGCATCCCCCCACACCATAACACATCACACCACACATAGCACACTCACCACATGCACTACACTCTCACACATATTACTCACAATCATCTTTCCCCACACTCTTATGCATCCCCCCCCCACCAACCACAACACACTCACCACCACATTCACCACACCGCCACAACACAGACAGCCCTTTAACATAATATCAGCAAAAGATCTCCGGGAGCGACCAATTCAAGTTGCCATTTTCCTTCCGTCAACTGGGCTTAAAACGAAAAAATGAAGATTGGGTTGTACCATACCACCCCCAATACCACCAAACACCACCACCACCACAACCACCACCACCACAACCCCCAACACCGCCCCCAACATCACCACCACCACCAACCACCACCACCACCAACACCGCCCCCAACATCACCACCACCACTCCCAGCATCACCACCACCACCACCACCACCACCACTACCACCAATCACCACCACCACAACCAACAACGTCATGTGTGTATTTCAACTTCCCTCCCTGATAATAATACAACGGAATATTGACTCTCAGTATTACCCCCTCATGGTATGGGCAACTCTATACGCTCTTCTACCTAGCCCCAGACGATATTATTCAGCTAAGAGTGGGTCATAAGAGCCTGAGAGTGTTAATACCCCTACCATGAACAAATAAGGTCCTTCGTGTAGTGGATAGGCAGAAATCTAACCTCCCATTTCCTCTTGTTTCTCACCAAATCCACTCTAGTTACATCCATCCACCACCCTATCCCTCTATTCGTCAGACTATCCACCCATCCATCCCATCACTTATCCCTGTACTAACCAGCCTATCCACTCATCCATCTAGCCACTTACCCCTCCACTTACCAGATTATTCATCCACCTATCCTTGTACTTCATAAACTATCCACCCACCCACTCCTTGACTGTCCTATCCACTCTTCCATCAAGGCACTTACCCCTCCACTCACCAGGCTATCCATCCACCACCACATCCTCCCTAGCCACACCCACATCTCCACCCAACCACACCCCCACATAAACCCTCCACCACATCCACTCTAACCACACCCACATCACCCAACCACACCCCCACATAAACCCCCCACCACACCCACTCTAAGCACATCCACCCTCCACCCAACCACACCCTCACTTAAACCCTCCACCACATCCACCGAACCCAACCACACCTCCACTTAAACCCCCCACCACATCCACCCCAGCACACCCCTCCTTCCACCCCTGACTCACCAGACCATCTTGGGGGGAGGGAAGGCGTGGATGGGCAACGTCAGGTGGAGGTCCTTGCCGAAGTCCACCGTAGCGTCTTCAAGTGGACCGGGTTGAGGCTTGACCAAGACACCCAGGCGGCACTGTGGTAGATAGATGGGTAGATAGATAGGTGGGCAGATAGATGCAGAACTGGATAGACTGATAGATGGGGTTGGAGCGTGACTGGATGGATGGAACAGTATATGGGATTTAGTTGGCATCAGTCTATGTCTGTCTCTCCGTCTCTCTGTCTCCGTCTCTGTCTGTGTGTGTGTGTGTGTGTGTGTGTGTGTGTGTGTGTGTGTGTGT
>NC_137037.1:1699860-1702360 GCF_032717465.1 Coenobita brevimanus
TGGTAACCATATAACCAAACCATACGTGCTCCCTACGTGTCAACAAGTGGGTTGGTGGAGGGTTAGTGCCCCTCCCCGTAAAACACATAACTTACGGGATTATGGTGTTTGTCGGTAGATAGATAGTTTGAAATAGTTTCTTCTGTGTTTTATTTATAGTTTCTTCTGAGTTTTATTTATGTTTTTTTTTAGTTTTATTTATAGTTTCTTCTGAGTTTTATTTATGTTTTCTAAGATTGTGAAAATGCAGATTAAGAATATATTTGAACCCCTCCTTCCCTCTGTACTCCTTCCCTCCATCCCTCCATCCCTCTGTACTCCTTCCCTCCATCCCTCCTTCCCTCTGTCTCTCCTTCCCTCCATCCCTCTGTCTCTCCCTCCCTCCCTCCATCCCTCCTTCCCTCTGTACTCCTTCCCTCCATCCCTCCTTCCCTCTGTACTCCTTCCCTCCATCCCTCCTTCCCTCTGTACTCCTTCCCTCCATCCCTCCTTCCCTCTGTACTCCTTCCCTCCATCCTTCCTGGTCCTTCTCCCCTTCCCTCCTTCCCTCCTTCCCTCTGTCTCTCCTTCCCTCCATCCTTCCCTCCATCCCTCCTTCCCTCCTTCCCTTCTTCCCTCCTTCCCCCTGTCTCTCCTTCCCTCCATCCCTCCATCCCTCCTTCCCTCCTTCCCTCCTTCCCTCCATCCCTCCATCCCTCCTTCCCTCCATCCCTCCATCCCTCCTTCCCTCCTTCCCTCCATCCCTCCTTCCCTCCTTCCCTCCTTCCCTCCATCCCTCCATCCCTCCTTCCCTCCTTCCCTCCATCCCTCCTTCCCTCCTCCTCAGTATTCTTATTCACCCGCGTCTCTCAATCCAGTGTCTTTTCTTGCTCACATCGGTGTCTGAGCTCCTCTCTCTCTCTCTCTCTCTCTCTCTCTCTCTCTCTCTCTCTCTCTCTCTCTCTCTCTCTCTCGTTCCTTTACTCTCTTCCTCCTTAACGTTTCTATTCTCTCTCTCTCTCTCTCTCTCTCTCTCTCTCTCTCTCTCTCTCTTGTACATAACGCTAATTAAGCACTTATCATCCTCCCTTTCTCCTTCATCACTCCTTCACTCCCTCACTCTTTTATCCCCCCTCCTTCACTCCCTCACTCTTCACCCCTCTCCCTCCCTCACTCTAATACTCACGTTGGTCTCACACTCGCCGTGCTGGTTCTTGCCCTTCACACTAAACGCACACTTGTCTCCTTCCTTCACTTCCTTCACCCCTCGTTTCACTCCCTCACTCTTTTACCCCTCTCCCTCCCTCACTCTTCACCCTCTCCCTCCCTCACTCTAATACTCACGCTGGTCTCACACTCGCCGTGCTGGTTCTTGCCCTTCACGCTGAACGCACACTTGTCTCCCTCCTTCACGTCCTTCACTACGAGCGTGTGCCAGCCCGCCATACGCTCACACGAGACCTCATATTTCTCGGAGGTAGGCAGTGGCTTTCCGTTCCTGAACCTGTGTGTGAGAGATAGAAGGATGTGAGAGATAGACATGAGAGATAAGGAGAGAGATGGAGAGATGAGGGATAATAGAGATATAAAGAGGGGGAGAGGAGGAGAGAAGAGAGGAGAAGAGATAAGAGAGATATGGTAGGATAAAGAGGGGAGAGACTGAGAGATAAGGAGGGGGAGAGGTAGAGAGATGTGAGAGATAGACATGAGAGATAAGGAGAGAGATGGAGAGATAGAGAGACACGAGAGATAAAAAGGGGGAGAGATAAGAGAGATATGGAAGGATAAAGAGGGGAGAGATTGAGAGATAAGGAGGGGGAGAGATAGAGAGATGTGAGAGATAGACATGAGAGATAAGGAGAGAGATGGAGAGATGAGGGATAAGGAGGGGAGAGATTGAGAGATAAGGAGGGGAGAGATGGAGAGATGAGAGATAAGGAGGGGGAGAGATAGACATGAGAGATAAGGAGAGAGATGGAGAGATGAGAGATATAGAGGGATAAAGAGGGGAGAGACTGAGAGATAAGGAGGGGGAGAGATAGAGAGATGTGAGAGATAGTCATGAGAGATACGGAGGGGAGAGCTAAGAGAGATATAGAGGGATCAGGAAGGGGGAGAGATGGACATATAAGAGAGATATGGAGGGATAAGGAGGGGGAGAGACGAGAGAGATAAGACATGGAGGGGTAAGGAGAGGAGAGATGGAGAGAGATAGAGAGATGTGAGAGATAGACATGAGAGAGAATGAGAGAGATGGAGAGATGAGAGATAAGGAGGGAGAGAGATAGAGAGATGTGAGAGATAAGGAGGGGGAGAGATAGAGACTAAACCTGCATGGGAGAGATAGAGAGATGTGATAGTCATGAGAGATAAGGAGGGGAGAGATAAGAGAGATATGGAAGGATAAGGAGGGGAGAGATAGAGAGAGGTGTAACTTGCAATACTTTGGTGATAGAAACTCCGTGTACAAACAGCTAGATAAGGAGTTTATTACAAGCTCACAGTAAAATAGTCTGCCCTT
>NC_137037.1:1707360-1724860 GCF_032717465.1 Coenobita brevimanus
TCTTCATCATCATCATCATCATCATCATCATCTTCTTCGTCTTCTTCTTCTTCTTCATCACCATCACCATCACCATCACCATCATCATCATCATCATCATCATCATCTTCTTCTTCTTCTTCTTCATCACCATCACCATCATCTTCTTCTTCTTCTTGTTTTTCTTCATTATCATCATCATCATCATCATCATCATATTATTATTATTATTATTATTATTATTATTATTATTATTATTATTTTCATTCATCCACATCCTCCACAAAATCACGGGCACAAAAAAAAAAAAATCTACCTTCATTTTTCTCACTATCATCAACTCTGCCACCTCATAACATTCCCAAACCATTTTCATTCCTCTCTCACCCTTCTTCCTTTCCTTGGCGTCTCTTGGCTTTCTTCTTCTATTTCAAAGTTCACATAGTCATTCACCTGTTCTAAATAGGAATTAGTCTTGTAATTTACCTGTCCCTAACTTCCTAACTCTATGTCACATTCTTTTTCTGGGTGGCGACCATCATCCACTCACTTGATGTAGTGCTGCCTACTTCTTCCTTAGCCTTTATCATTCTTTTTCTGTGCCTGCCCTCCTTTCTACCTATTTCTCCCATCTTTCCTGTCACTTCTTATTGCTTTTCTTTCCTTTACAGGTGGCTTTACATTGAGTGACAAGCCAAATGGTTTCCTGTAAGCCAAGAAATCATTTACAACGCTGGGTGGTAACCATATAACCAAACCAGACGTGTTCCCTACGTGTCAGCAAGTGGGTTGGTGGAGGGTTAGTGGCCCTCCCCGTAAAACAAATAACTCAAAGTCAAATGGCCACACCCCTTACGGTATTATGGCGTCTGGCAATAGATACATAGATAGATAGTGTGTTGTTTTTTCCTGTCCTCTTCTTTCCTGATGCACATATTCCTTGAAGTTAGGGGCCTGTCGTGAAAAATATATCAGTGTCCAGTTTTGCCAAAGTCTGTTATTACTATTCTGATTATTTCTTCTTAGTGTCATTTTATCTTTTGCTTTTTCCTTTAGCTTCTTTATTCCCTTATTTATCTATCCGCAACTTTCTTTATTAAGCTATCTATCTATCTATCTATTGCCAGACGCCTTAATCCCTTATACGGGCTGGCCACAAACAAATCGCCTCCACGTCACCCTGTCCCCCGCCATTTCACTGCCCTGCTCCCCAATTCACACACCCCTCTCTCATATACCTCTCCACTCCATCCCTCCATCTCATCTTTGGCCTTCCCCACTCTCTCTCCCCCTCCACCTCACTCACATACACTCTCCTCGTCAGTCTCTCACTCTCCGTCCTCTCCACATGGCCAAACCACCTCAGTGTGTTTCTCCTAACGCTTCCTATCACATCCACATCCACACCACAACGTTCCTTCACATCTTTTATTGAGCGATTGTAGTAAAATAACATGTCTTAATTTTTGTCACTCAGGTACTTAATTCTTCTGCCTATTTTCTACCCAGTGCCATTTTTCCATATCTTTTTCCCTTCGTTTCTTATTTCTTTCTTTATCTCTCCACTATTTCCACTTATCTGCTTATTATATAGAAAATAAAATCAGTCTCCTTCTTTGCCATTCTCTGTCATCTTAATTCTTTCTCAGTCTGTTCGTAGCGCCATTTTTTTTTTTTTTTTACTTCTTCTTTCCTTAGTTCCTTCATTCCTCTCTCTCTCTCTCTCTCTCTCTCTCTCTCTCTCTCTCTCTCTCTCTCTCTCCATAATTTTCACAGAGTCAAAAGCCTATTATTAAAAAAATCAGTCTTCATTTTTATCACTGTCACCATAATTCTTTCTCAGTCTCTTCGTAGCATCATTTTTCTTTCGACTTATTCTCTTCTTAAATCATTCTTTCTTCCTCTCTCCCCAACTTCCCCAAATAAATCGCTTATCATGAACAAATATCAGTTTTAATTTCTGCTAGTCTACTCTTTCTTCGTAGCATCCTTTTGATTGACATCCTCTTCCTATAGATCCTTATTTAGGCTTTCTTCATTGCTTCCACTACTTCTATGATCTTTTCCTCCTTCCTCATCCCCCCTTCTTCTCCCAGCCATTGCCCAGACACTTACACTCGCAGTACATTCATTCTCTATGTTTCAAAATTCCCTTAAGTGGTGTCTGCATTTGCTCACTTTTTCTCCCTTTTTCTTTCTTCCATAGTCACTTGCTTCTTATGAAAATGCGTCTGTCTTTATTTACGCCAGTCTCTGTCATCTTATTTCTGCCTAATCCCTCTTCATAGCATCCTTTCTATCAACTTCTTCCCTTCTCAGTTCCTTCCTTCCTTCTTTCCTCCACAAAGTCACCTGCTTATTATGAAAGAAATGTCTGTCTTTATTTACGCCAGTCTCTGTCATCTTATTTCCGTCTAATCTCTCTTCATAGCATCCTTTCTATCAACTTCCTCCTTTCTCAGTTCCTTCCTTCCTTCTTTCCTCCACAAAGTCACCTGATTATTATAGAAATGTATCCCTCATCGTTTTTGACAATCTGGATCCCTCGAATCTTTACACGAATCTTTACACGAATCTTTACACGAACGGCTAAAAAAATGATCAAGTCCTTCAACAAATCGACCACGAAGATGAGGAAGGATGAAAGATGATGGCTTAATCTCCAAAGGGAAAAACTGTCGACTTGAGACAGTATCATTAGCCAGACTTCTTCTTCTTCTTCTCTCTCTCTCTCTCTCTCTCTCTCTCTCTCTCTCTCTCTCTCTCTCTCTCTCTCTCTCTCTCTCTCTCTCTCTCTCTCTCTCAGACTATCTTTTTATATACCTGTCTATCTTTACCTCTATCTATCTATCTATCTTTATCTCTCTCTCTCTCTCTCTCTCTCTCTCTCTCTCTCTCTCTCTCTCTCTCTCTCTCAGTCTTTTTATCTACCTGTCTATCTATCTTTACCTCTATCTATCTTTCTTTACCTCTCTCTCTCTCTCTCTCTCTCTCTCTCTCTCTCTCTCTCTCTCTCTCTCTCTCTCTCTCTCTCTCTCTCTCTCTCTCCCTCTGTATCTACCTATCTATCCATCAGTCTATCTCTCTCTATATCTCTGCCTCTAGCAATCTGTCTTTCGATCTATATATCTATTATCTTTACCCCTCTCTCTCTCTCTCTCTCTCTCTCTCTCTCTCTCTCTCTCTCTCTCTCTCTCTCTCTCTCTCTCTCTCTCTCTCTCTCTCTCTCTCTCTCTCTCTCTCTCTCAGGGATGCAGTGATGGATCGTGGCATGAGGACGTAGTGGGATTACAGGAGAAAGAAAATTGGACAGAATAAATAGGCAGTTGGCGGTAATTAAGAAGGCTAATTGGATAGTCTAAATTATGAGTATTATTAATCAAACCTAACTTAATCAGAGCCACAAAGTATATATTTCCCTTCCCTGCCCGTGGTGGAGAGGGGCGCCTTCACGTGGTGGCACTGATATAAATGGGTGACGCAAAACCTCAGAATAACAAATCAACTCTAAGTATTTTTTTTTTACAGACTTACCCTCTATGTAAAATTTGGCCAGAATATACTGAGATCTGGACCCTTTTTTTCGTCGGTTGAGGAAGCTCCCAAACACCTTTTCCTAGGCGATTTATTTCACTTCATCTGTCTATCCTCCTCTGTGTTACATAAATCCTTTCAGTATCATCATATCACATTCTGCATAATCAATGCACAAAAGGATATTAACCAGCCATGTCCAAAACTAAATCGTTAAGGAAGAGGGGGTTAGGGAGCTTCCTTACACGACGAGAATACAAGCCCTGTCGTAAAGTCCTTCCCCTAAGCGATTTATTTTACTTAGTACACCTTGCTGTCCTCTTCTGCGTTCCACAAATCCTTCCAACATCATAAATAACATACAAAAGGATAGAAACCAGCCCTATCAAGAATAATTCGGTTAGGAGAGGGTGTTAGGGGGAGAATACAAATCTCGACGTCGAATCTTACCCCCAAAATCAGTCTTTATAGCGAAGGATTTAAGAATTAGATTGAATTCCCTGACATACTTAAGGACACTCACCACTCGACCTCCGGGATTGGGTCACCTACGATCTGACACTTGAGGACGGCATCTGTGTTCTCCTTGACGAACTGATCCTCCAACTTGTTCCTTACTCGAGCCTCCTTCTCTGTGGGGGTAGAGAGAGAGAGAAAAGTGCTGAGTGAGTGAGTGAGGGTGAGGGGGACTGTTGTGGGTGAGTGTGTTTGGATGAGGGTGGTTTGGGTGTGTGTGTTAGGGGGGGTGTTGGGGGAGTTTTGTGTGTGGGGGTGTTTTGTGTGTGTGTGTGTGTGTGTGTGTGTGTAATTCACCGGGTCGGTCAGGATCACTTGATGGTCGTGATCGTCAGCTTTTACCCTCCCGGAAGGGAGCTGAGAGCTCATATAGTCCGATCTAAGGGCAAGGCTGTGACCTTCACACACCCACACACCCGTACCCTTGCTCAAGGGGGACAGTAACCACCCACTTCGTCAGTGAAACTTTTCGCAACCTGAGCGAGGCGCGAACTCCCGTCCGCCAGTTGGCAAGCGAGAGCGTTACCACTGCACCAGCGAGCGGTGTGTGTGTGTGTGTGTGTGTGTGTGTGTGTGTGTGTGTGTGTGTGACATGGATCAGTGTACAAGTGATGGAAGTGTGGGTGTGTAGATGTTGATGGATGGATAGGTATGAAGGAGGTGTGTGTGGGTGGGTGGATGAGGGATGTGGGTGAATTAGTATGAAGGGTGAATGGAAGAACTTAGTAAGTGTGAGGGGGTGAGGGGTAGATCAGTGTGAGGTATGGAGGGGATGGTTTGATAAAAAGGATGTCGAATGGGGTAGGGACTAGTTAGTATGAAGTGATACTATTTGAGGTGTGTCAGAAGCAGTATGACATGTTGAGGGAGAGGAGCTGTGGCGATCTGTAGGGGACGTGGGAATGGGCTAAGGTGTACAGAGACAGTGAAAAGTGATGAAATAAAATGCTCAGTGATGTTAAAATGGGGTTATTTTTGAGATCCGGGGTATGCTAGTTATGCTGAGGGATATGTTAGTATGTTATGCTGAGGAGATGTGGCTTTGTGGATATTTAGCCTGCGTGCTAAGTGTGTTTCCGCCTACACCACCGCCCCCTCTATGGTAACAGAAGTAGACTGCCTGCCAGACGAGGCGGCATAGCAGGGGTGACTGAGGCGTGATAGGGTGACGTCTGGAGTGGTAGGGTGACAGGCAACAGACCTACCAATTCACAACCACCTGCGGCACTTGACATTCACCTCGCGTCAGGTCACAATAAATATAACCTTACGTCCTCCCACACAGCAGGCACAGACACAAAAGTTCGCTGACAATTCCACAAGGTCTATTTTACACAGAGCACTCCCGTCACTACTCCCTATGGCGTTCTATCAAGGAGCATAATTTCTAAGCAGCTGCACACTAGGTCTCTCTCAGTTTTGAAATATTAGCCAACAAAGGAAAGTGAAAGCAAAAGAAGTACATTATTGCGGAAACTTTTGTGTTCGAGGGCCCAGCCAACTAAAAATAAATCATGACTCTCGTGCAGGAGTATATAGTGTTCAGTCCCCCATTTATCGCTGACAGTAAATTTCCAGCGTCACTCACTGAAGCCGAGTGGCATGGCATCAACCTGGCCTTTCAATTAATCTGGAAAAGTGCCGAGGCAGATATATAAAACAAACATATTTTTACCCAATTTTATGAACCATATGCCAGACAATAATTGCTTTGTTGATTGTACTGCGATGCACACTGTACCAGGACAACTGCATTATTCCGAGTTGTATTCTATCTATCTATTGTGTGTGTGTGTGTGTGTGTGTGTGTGTGTGTGTAGTATAGCCAAAACTGGATAAGAGATTTCTATGAAACTTGGGAGGATGGTTGCAACTGGCTCACAGATCATTTCAATTTCAAATCAAACAAATTTTTCTAAAGGGGTGTTTTTGATCCCTAATTGTCCCCACTGTTTGCAGAAGCAGACTACTGGGCCACAGAGCACTTTCCCCTGCGTCACCACATGCATCAGTTGTTTCGAGGAAGGTGAAGTGCAGTCCAGAAACGTCTCCCATCTGAACAAAAACCTAAGCGGCCCGATAAGGTTCCAGAAACTCTTGGATGCCTCAAAAATGGAAGCATCCCCTTTTGTCACGCTTGCCTTGGTACAGCAGCACAATACACGCTCTCGGCCAGCCTTCAGCTGCACTATCTTATCTTGGCCCAAACATGCTTTGAAGATTATTCCCAGAAACCAGTCCACAAAGCTATTTCGGTCCTCCTCCTCCTCTTTCTTCTCCTCTTCATCTTCTTCCTCCTTCTCCTCCTCCTCCTTCTCCCTCTTCTCCTCCTCCTCTTCCTTCTCCTAATCCTCCTATTTTTCCAAAGTCTGTTGCAATCCCATTCATTTCAGCTGCCTTTCCGCATTTCATTTTCCTTAATGCTTTCTTTACCTTCTCTTTCCCTGCTCAGTCACATCCAGGGGCTTCCTCACCATGCACATATTCACCGTGCATATTTTCTATCACTGCCACTCGGTCATCAATTAGATTTAGTCTTATTAATGCACTAGTTCTTTCACCTTAACTTGGCCCAGATTTCTGCCCTTTTGCCGCTTGTTTCCCGTAGATAAGTGGCAGAAAAAGACATTACTACAGCTCTACTTTCTCTCCGCAGCGACTCTTTGTGACTAGCATCTTATTTAGCACCTCCATGTGTTTAGCATCATATTCTAGTGTCAGCTTAGTACCGCATCCCAGTGCTGAAGATGGAGGGAGGGCTGTTTTAGGCCAAGTTAGGGTGAAAAGACTATAGCTACCCCCTCAAACCCACCCTTACCTTTGTAACAATACTCTCCATAGCACCTTATCGTAATTAGCATCATACTTAGCACCTCTCTGTGACTAGCACGATATTCTAGTGTTAACCTAATGCCAGAACTCAGTGCTGAAGATGGAGGGAGGGAAGTTTTGGGCCAAGTTAGAGTGAAAAGACTACAGTTACCCCCTCAATCCCAATCTTACCTTTGACCGTCACAATGCCAGTCTCTTCGGCCTCCGCTATCTTGTTCTTGAGGACGCATTTATACTCCCCGGAGTGTTCGGGGTCACTGCCAATTCTCTCAAGCGTGTACTTCTGCCCGTCGAATCCCAGCTTGATGCGGTCCTCTGCCTCGCTCAGTTCACGCCCGTTGAGGTACCTGGGAACGCAAGAAGAGATAGTTTTGACCCATTGAATCAGAGGAAGTGGATTTTTGGTTTAGTCTGCCATACACGAATACGAAAGAAGATATTTTAACTCTGACCCTAGCTTGATGTGGTTCTCAGCCTCGTTCACTCCTGGCCTTTGTTTCCTTCTTCCTTGCATGAAAAAAAAAAAGGTTTGTGAAGTTATTTGTCAAGAAAGGAAGATTTACCACATTACCTCCGCTTCTGTTGACACTATTCTTAAGCTCCTGCCAGTCTTAATTACCGTGGTTATGTATTCACCCGTGTCTGTTTGTCTGTTTGTTTGTGCATAAAATATCTCAAAAAGTTACAATCGGATTTTAGTGAAATTTGGTGGATAGGTAGGCACTGGGTCTAGACAGAGCTGATTTTAATTTGAAGTGGTTCCTGGTCAGGATATAGGAATAAATTATAAATGTTGATGGCCTCGACGAAGGTATGTGTTCTCTGAGATTATGAAACAGGGCAGACTAAACCCGTAGAGTTAGTTACCTCCACCAAAGACGATGAAAGAAGGTTGGTTTATTAGTCCTAAATTATATTGGTTTTGGAGGAGGTATGCCCTCTCTGAGTGTTTTTGAGAGAGAGAGAGAGAGAGAGAGAGAGAGAAACTAACCATGTAGCGGTGGCCTCAGGAACGGCGCTGGCTTCAACCTCGAGTATAAACTTGTGCATAGCGATGAAGGTCTTGCCATCCCGGAAGTTGCTGCCCTTGATGTGTGGAGGCGCTGTGGAGGGGGAGAGAGAGACCAGAGAGGGAGAGATTAGAGAGACTGGTGAGGGGTGGAGGGGGAGGGAGAGAGATGGGGAGAGACTGGATGTGGGAGGGAAAAAATGATGAGGTGGAGGAGAGAGAGAGAGAGAGAGAACCAAGGGACATAAGAGACAGTGGGGGCAAGATGGAGAGAATGCTGGGAGGGAGGGAGAGAATGGAGAGAAAATGCTGGGGTGAAATGAAGGAGGGAGAGAGGGAGAGAATGAAGAAGACGATGTGCAACAGGAAAGGGAGAGAGGAGTTAAGAATGAGGGAGAAAGAGACGAGAGACAGCGAGATAAAACCTGGGACGAAAAAAACATAAAAAAAAAAGGACATTACAATAGGGAGACGGAAGAGATTCTGAGGAAAATATATAATAGGGAGGGGGGGAGGGGAGGCGAGAGGAGACAGAGACAAGAGAGAGAGACGAGAGATAGCCCGAGATCATTTCTGGGAGGGAGGGAGCGAGAGAGAGACGTCAGAGATTTAAAAGAGGGGAAAAAAAAAAACTCTGGGGAGGATTGAAGCGAAAGTGAGAGACGAGATAATAGCGAGACGAGAGATTGAGATAAATACTATGAGGGAGGGAGGGAGAGAGACGTCAGAGATTGAAAAGTAAATAGAAAAGTAGACAAGGGCTAGAGCGAGGCAGAGAAACCTGAGTAGTTGTAGAATTAGAGACAGACTACTAATATGGCCAAAATTATACGCCCCGTTACCGAAATTGCTTCACGAAGAAATATTTCGAAGTGGGAATGAATAGGACACGAGCAACGAGTAGGACATAGCTATACTTTGGAGGAAGAGGGGGAAAAAAGGACTGAGGGAGGGAGGAGGCAAGGAGAAATCATTCAACTCCATCAGTCGTGTGAGGAATGATTTTGCTTATTCTCGTAGTTTCTGAGGATAGTCTTATTAACTTTAGGAGAGCCCTGTGGTCGTGAAGGGATTAATTTACAGTCAGAAAAACAACTATCTTCCTAGTTCCGTCTAAAGAAAATTTACAGCTGGGGAAATACAGTGAAAACCCAGTCTCTACCAGTGATTGTTTCAGAGGCTTCGACTTTTCCGCTTTGTATTCGTCAGACTTTGGAAAGATACTTATTTCTCTCTCTCTACGCTACACCCATTCCATCTAGGCCGAAAAAGCGTCTCCTCACCTGAATAAAATCGTCTGTACTCGTCAAGAATTTGGAAATGACGTCCTGAAGCTGAAGGACTAAACTCAGAAAACGTTTATCGCATCACATGAGGGAGAAGGTGAAGGAGGTGAATCATCTTACGTGTGTGCAACATCGGGACCAAAAATGGGAGAGGAAGAGGGAGTGGAGGGAAAAATGGGAGAGAGGGAAAATGGGAGGGAGGGAAGGAGGGAAAGGAAGAATATATATATACACAACGTTGCCAAGTCTTTCAATTTTCCGGAAGAGCTTCAAACGAGACGGTCAACAAAACCTCGTCCCAGTGTCAAAGGGAATACGTCTTTTACTGGCCCAGTTTTAAAATGAAACTTAATTAATTCATCTTCGAGGGAGTTTTGCTTTTTTTACTGCGGTTCGTTTAGGAGTCCAACGTAATTAACAAAATAAACAACCCAATAACGAAAGAAAAAGGAGACGAACACGCACACGGAAAAAAAACTCGGCCCCAAAAAATAGAAAGAAGTGGCAGCAACTGAGACGATGGGCTGGGGCTGGAGACATCTGGGAAAGGAAAGTTAACCTCTTCTGTGCTTGGATTTAGGCTGCCGAAAGGCGATGTGCTTTCATACTAAAACTTCCCACAACCTTGTGGGAAGTTTTATTATTCTCGTCAATATTATTATTATTATTATTATTATTATTATTATTATTATTATTATTACTTATTTTAAAATTGTGACATTTCACAGGCTATTTGACTTACAGCCTTCAATCTTGGTCAACTTGGACAGCTGTCCGTTTCTTTTGCCCAAATATGGTGGCAATTAGTCAACTGGATCTCCGGATATTATCCAGGACATAGAAAATTAAGTCAGCCATGCTAACTCAAGAACTGCTTAAGCCAGGAAGCCGAGATTTTGCTACAATATAGCCTTAAGTTGGACGCAGTGCGGAAGGGAGGATGGTTCTAATCGGTTGATTTATCTCAGATAGCCTTGTCAAAAGTTGGGACTTTTCCAAATATTCCAGATGTCACCTAATTTTCCATGAAGGATTAAAGCTAGAGCCACCAAACTTGGTGGGCTCATAGACTATGATGACCTAAGGTGATGCTCCAGATCAGTGGCCTTGACCTCGAGGTCCCTTTATAGCTTGGCTTCTAGTAGGGCTACAGGGCTAGGCAGTGACTGTGGGAAAGTTTTTCTTTATCAATATTGCTCTTGGAAGGCTCTGTGGTGTTCCTGTTCTTTTATCATTTTTTTTATTAAGGGGAGACCATTAATGGTGAAAATGTCTGAATCTATCACCAGTAGTAACAGGTCAGCAGTTGTAGTCCCAGGGTTACCTGCAAAACCATGGACTGCAGGCTGAAATTGCCCTACTGCTGCAATTGCCACAGCGTGAAAGCGTCCCTCTACTGCATCGTCACCCAAACTCAGTTGCTAGGATAGGTTCCCCTAAAATAAATAAATAAATAAACAATAATAATAATAATAATAATAATAATAATAATAATAATAATAATAACAATAATAATAATAATAACAATAATAATAATAATAATAATAATAATAATAAATAATAATAATAAAGTGAAGGAGTAACGACAATATAATACACAGTTGCACTAAAGAGGTTAAAGACAACACAGAATAAAGAAAACGTGTGAAGGTGAAATAGACGGCTATGCCCGCAAAGTTGACAGAGAGAGGAAGAGAGAGGGAAGGAGTGAGACAGAGAGAGAAGTTGAGAGATGGAGCTCGATAGAATGAAACCAAACTCTCTATCAGTCACGAGTCAGCCAAACCAATGTATCAGCCAATCTGTTTACCGAATTTCACTTCTGCATAGTCAAATATTTATAATTTAGGTCAGCTTTTTTTTTTCGAATTATAGAGGCTATGTATATAATTTTTCTAGTTACTGTATGATTTGCGTATATTGATTTGTGTTTTGATTTTGAGCCAAATATTTTAATGTACTGGAAAATGTTTTGAGCCGAATCGTGTTCAATGGTGAGTTAGAGAATTTTTTTTTTTTTTTTTTTTGAGATGAGAATTTATTATTGAGCTTCTGGTTTTAATTATTTAAGGTTCTAAAAAAGCAGTTGGCATGCAGGACAAAACAACAACAACAACAACAACAACAACAACAACAACAACAAAAGCAACAACGACAAAAACAGCACATTACCATACAGCGACCACCAACGATACAGCGTGACTAAATACAGGTTATGCACAAGACAACATCAACAGGCACATACAGAACCAAGAATAAAGAAATAAAGAATGTAACCGAGCATAAAATAAACGAAAATAAAACAAATTACGGGTAAATAATACGTCTTCATTTACGAACGCTAAATTACGGACAAAGACGAAGACGTACGGTTTTAAGATAGGGAATTACGACTACGGTACTTCACATGCTTTGGTTAATTATCAGTTTTTATGGTGCGTTCTTCTCAGTTTTATTCGACTGCCGGTTTATTGGAGTGAGAGAAGCGGTATTTTGTTTTTTAGTCTGTTTATCTAACCTCAAGACGCGCTAAGAGCCAGGGGGTTATTTATTAAGATGCCTTGGTATGAATATTGTAGATAACGTCCACTCGCTGGGTTGACTACGGTGAGTAAGGTGGGTGACTCAGCTGGTCCCCAGTGCTCGTGCCAAAACAGAAAATACAACGAAAAACACAACACTGGTAATTTTACTAGATTAAAGCACTTCCTTTTGGTAGTTGGTACTTCTGTGTCTGGTTTTTGCTTTTTGGTGTGTTTTACTAGGAGTTAGAGGACATCCAAGAAGCAGTAGTAGCAGCAGTAGCAGCAACAACAGCAGCAGCAGCAGCAGCAACTGTTGTGGTAAATGGCTGGGTTGATCTGTGGTGGATCTCCCTTTACCTTCGGGTCCATCTTGAGGCACCTTCCTACGACCTGTACTTAACCTCCTCTTTGAGTCATCGTTCGCTTCGGTCTCCTCTGCCATCATCGGTTCTTGTGAACTGATGGCTTGTTCGGGCTTCTGCGCTTCGGTAGTTGTACTCTGGATCACCTCTGGGGTTTCATCGAAGGACACTGACTTCTTGGACATTTGTTTCAGCTTCTTCCGTCTCTCATCATCTTCTGGAGCGTCCGTGATGGTGGGTTGGGAGCTCATCAGGGCGGGCTGGGAGGCGGCCTGTTCGAGTGCTGGAATACCCATGGCCTCCTGTTCATATTCCTCTGTCTCGATGGTCTTCTTGTAGTGTACGAAGGATGACTTGGCCACATCTTCATGGTTTCCTACATCGGACTCAGCTGTGAAAACAACCAGGAAGGGAGAACTTAGAGACTGAGAGAGACTGTTAATAGAGAGCTTAGGTGATCTGAACTACATAACACTATCAGTCATATTACGGTTAGATACTTATCCCACATTCTAGTAGAGGGCAGTCATTAGAGCATATATTATGATAGCAGTGTGCCATTTGACTTCTACATAGCAAGTTCCAGTTATGTTTCCTAGTCCTCCATTGAAGCATTTACTTATCCATGTTTTTTTAGATATTACAATATGGATTTTTGTGGATGAGTTATGGCAAGTATTTACCTAGTT
The DNA here is from genome assembly GCF_032717465.1 of Coenobita brevimanus. NCBI lineage: Eukaryota > Metazoa > Arthropoda > Malacostraca > Decapoda > Coenobitidae > Coenobita > Coenobita brevimanus. The sequence continues at coordinate 1,720,093 of NC_137037.1, forward strand.
CAAATATTGGGAATCAAAAACCCCATGGGCGGTATTCTCATAAACTCAGGAGGCCTACTAGCACGTCTTCCATTGTATTTTTTTTTTTTTTCTTTTTTCAGACTACTCATCATTATCTTCTTGCAGGTTATTCATGTTTCCTTCATAATCAACATACTTTTCATGTGTTAAATACAAGATAATATTAACATAAAATAAGCAGATTTAACCTAGTATGGAAGAAATGCAAGAGGGCCTCCTCATTTAACAAGAAGACAGCTCTCACAAGGAAAAGTGAGAGATGATATAATTGAAAAAATTATGCCCACATATGGAAAGGTGTTTATTGACAAAATACAGCAGTAGCAGCTGGACCTGGAAACTCTTCAGATATGAGAGCCAAAGTCCGCCAAAAGCTGTTATTTCTTCCCAGTAAACAATATAGTATTTGCTGAACCCTCATAGCAAGGGCTGGCATAGAAACCTCTTAATCAGTGTGTTGCTATGTGAGTGGCTGAGGTACTGAGGGATCATTAGCCTGTACGTCAACCAGCCCAAGACCCAGCAACTTATGCCAGCCCACACTGCTGTACTGCAGGATTCGTTCTCTCTCATGAGACTGTAAGCTAAAATAATTTACACTGGATCCTCATGGTTTGAAATTAGCCCTTTGCAGACCCCCTAGAGTGTCTAGTACAGTTACAGGAGCCTGCTTAGACCCTGATGTTCTAAAGATATCACTCAGGCTTGGCTTTATTTCTCAGTTATTTCTAGGGATGCCCTCTTTCTTTCTTTTCTCCTTAGGATTCTAAAGTACGAAGTGGACAAAGAGGCTTTCCAAGAGCCCCGAGGATCCAGTAGCAAATCTGTGTGTGGGTACAATTTTTCCATCTCAAAACTTCACAGCACTATAATATCAAAAAGAGGTGTATCTGACCACTCACCAGTTATGACAGTCCTGGCGATATTCTCCTGACGCTGTATACTGCATGTGGCTGATACTCTGAGAGCTGGCGTGCCCTCTTCCTGGTTCTCCTCTATGTCCCATGAGCCACTCACCACTATCTCCTCATCCTCTTCATTCACACCCGCCTCACGGGAGAACACGTCTTCGCACACCGTCACTGTCATTGCCTTCGTCGTCTCGATATCGTGAGTGTCCGTATGACTGACCTCCTTCTCCACCTCCTTGGACACATGTAGCATCGAGCTCTTGCGCACCTTCTTGGCATTCTTGTCCTTCGCGTCAACTTCTTGCTCTTCAGCGTCGATGGGAATTAGTTGTCCATTTTCTTCAAGTTGGTCTGCATTCCTCTTGGCGTCCTCTTTCCCGTCTAAGACATCCTCCTCTCCCATCACAACATCTGATTTCCCGCCACTCAGATCGCCATTCACCTCGTGCTCTACCGCGTGTTTAGGTTCATCGCTACTAGCTATAGCGGGGTCGGCCCTCAGTTCTGCTTCACAGGAGGCAACACAGAGAGGGAATGAAGGCTTATGCTGCTCCCTGACACAGAGCCGTAAGTTGAGCCACACTATGGACTTCAAGCAGGCTATCTAGACTTTTAATTTTGTTGTGAAAATCATCATTATAAATACAAGAAAACATACCAAAAACAGCATAAATTATAATGATGATATTAAGCAACATTGTTTATGTAATTACAGTAGTTAGTAAAGATTTGAATCATACTTCAGACTGTTCTACTTATGTCAGTAATAGCACCGACAATTCAATTAAGCTACTGAAAATATATCATCAGTGGTACTTGAGTTAACATCCCTCAGCCATTTTACACTCTTGTCTACAGATTAACTAATAAATACTAAATGCTCGTTGGTCCATGGATGTGCTCAATATAGGCCAAGTGCACATATCTGGAGCATACATTCAGCACACAGAGGACATTACACCACATAGGGCTGCATTCTACGTGACATGGGACGCTTCGTAAAACATGTACCTTGGCGATTCATTTTACATTGCACCTTAACATTCCCTTGCATGCTATCTGTATCGCACTGACCGTAAAAATTTCATCAGCAGCATACAAGAGGAGAGTCAGGTGAAACATGATGTATAAATCGTTAGGGAAGAAGTGTTGCGAAAACTCCCAAAGTCACAAAATGTAGCCATACACCCATCATCGCTCACACAGGCCATGGTAGGGCGGGGTACAGAAAGGAACATGTTGAAATTCTTGAAAAACACCAACTAGCCACTCCCCAGTAGGTCTTGTACTATGTGGGTCATGGCCATTTACTTCTATATACCAAACAAGGAATATTTAGTACCATTTATATTTGATTTAGCTGTTGAAAAAAGGAGACATCAATGGGCGACACATTTACAGGGTCGTCAGGGAAACCTTTGTAAAGAACCTGAATTTTACAGATATTTTAGCAAGCGACATCTGACATCAGCAAACATATGCATTCCTCTCTCATTGTGGTAGTAGTTGTAGCCCCAGGTTCATCTGTAACGTGAACCCAGTGGACTGCAGGCTGGAGTGGTCTTTCTCCTGCAGTTCAACTTTCTCTGGGGGGATAGGGCGGGAGATGAGGGACGTTTGTATCGGTGGGCAGTATATCCTCCTCAGTTATGTCAGTGCCACCACGGGAAGGCATCCCCCTCTCCAGCAGCTATCCAGTTATACCTAATACAAACACATAGGCAAGAGATAAACAGTGATCGTAACTTCAGGCAAAACACTGACATAGGTTTTGTGGTCGCATTTGCATTGATACAGAAGATTTCGTAGCGCCTCTTCCATACCAATTCATTTTCCTTCCAACACCTTGTAATTTTCTGTCATGTACTGTGGTTCTATTTAATACTGACATGGCGTGCTTCAATAACATACAAGAGACTTAATTTGTGATATTCAGAACATATCGCTAAGGAAGGAGTGCTGGGAACTGTCCAAAAAAACTAAAATTCAGATCTTGCTCTCATAGATATATATATAAAAAAAACTACCAAATTTTTGCATGTGGAATTTTAGCCAGACGTAGAGCTTTTAACCTCTTCACTACCTGTACCTCATCTGTAATTTATTTTGTTGGCTACAGGTGATTTGATTCAGGTTCCCTAATATTCCTTCATTTTAACTAGGCAGAGATTTTATCCATATATTATCTTATTATCCTTTTATTTTACTATCCTTTTTATTTTTTATTATTATCCTTTTTTTATCCTTTTATTTTATTTTTCTTTTATTATCCTTTTACTTTATTATCCTTTTACTTTATTATCCTTTTACTTTATTATCCTTTTACTTTATTATCCTTTTACTTTATTATCCTTTTACTTTATTATCCTTTTACTTTATTATCCTTTTACTTTATTATCCTTTTACTTTATTATCCTTTTACTTTATTATCCTTTTACTTTATTATCCTTTTACTTTATTATCCTTTTTACTTTATTATCCATTTACTTTATTATCCTTTTACTTTATTATCCTTTTACTTTATTATCCTTTTACTTTATTATCCTTTTACTTTATTATCCTTTTACTTTATTATCCTTTTACTTTATTATCCTTTTACTTTATTATCCTTTTACTTTATTATCCTTTTACTTTATTATCCTTTTACTTTATTATCCTTTTACTTTATTATCCTTTTACTTTATTATCCTTTTACTTTATTATCCTTTTACTTTATTATCCTTTTACTTTATTATCCTTTTACTTTATTATCCTTTTACTTTATTATCCTTTTACTTTATTATCCTTTTACTTTATTATCCTTTTACTTTATTATCCTTTTACTTTATTATCCTTTACTTTATTATCCTTTTACTTTATTATCCTTTACTTTATTATCCTTTTACTTTATTATCCTTTTACTTTATTATCCTTTTACTTTATTATCCTTTTACTTTATTATCCTTTTACTTTATTATCCTTTTACTTTATTATCCTTTTACTTTATTATCCTTTTACTTTATTATCCTTTTACTTTATTATCCTTTTACTTTATTATCCTTTTACTTTATTATCCTTTTATTTTATTATCCTTTTATTTTATTATCCTTTAATATTATTTTCCTTTTATTTTTTAATTATCCTTTTATATTATTTTCCTTTTATATTATTTTCCTTTGATTTTATATTTTCCTTTAATTTTTTATCTTTTAATTTTTTATTATCCTTTAATTTTTATTATCCTTTTATTTTTTATTATCCTTTTATTTTTAATTATCCTTTTATTTTATTTTATTTTCCCTTTATTTTATTTTCCTTTTATTCTTTTTATTATCCTTTTATTTTATTATCCTTTTATTTTATTTTATTTTTATTTTATTATCCTTTTATTTTATTATCTAGTTATTTTATTTCATTTTTATTTTATTTTACTTTTATTTTATTATCCTTTTATTTTATTTTATTTTTATTTTATTATCCTTTTATTTTATTATCCTTTTATTTTATTTTATTTTCATTTTATTATCCTTTTATTTTATTTTATTTTTATTTTATTATTCTTTTATTTCATTTTCCTTTCATATTAACTAGGCAGAGATTTTTTTTTATCTTTATTTCCCCAACTTCAGTGGCAGAATAAGACAATACTACGACTCATGATCCTTTCCATGGCACTTCTTCGTGACGAGCATCGGATTCTCGCGCTAATTTTACACCCAGTTAAAGTAAACAGAGTATAGCTGATCATGAAGTGGTGGGGAGAGGAGTAACTACTGTATACATCCTAAGGTCTCGTCCACACTAAATGGTTGCTGGCGCGGGTGGAAGTTCAGCATCACCTTAATCAGTGGAAGCCT
>NC_137037.1:1729860-1732360 GCF_032717465.1 Coenobita brevimanus
TGAGCTGAGAATTGATCTAAGTAATTCTACGTTATATAAGTGAGCTGGGAATTGAGCTAAGAAATCTGGGTTATATAAGTGAGCTGAGAATTGATCTAAGTAATTCTAAGTTATATAAGTGAAATGAGAATTGAGCTAAGAAATTCTAGGTTATATAAGTGAGCTGAGAATTGAGCCAAGAATTCTACGTTATATAAGTGAGCTGAGAATTGAGCTAAGAAATTCTAGGTTACAGTAAGTGAGCTGAGAATTGATCTAAGTAATTCTAAGTTATATAAGTGAGCTGAGAAATGATCTAAGAAATTCTAGGTTATATAAGTGAGCTAAGAATTGATCTAGGATTTGAGTAGTATGTTTTTAAGTATACCATATTCGTAGTGACTCTCCCTGTGGTATTTCTAAGTGTAATATAGTGGTAATTTGTTATTAATAGAGGTAGGTGAGTTTTGGATAAGGTGGTAAAGAGAGGGCGTTGAGAAAGACAATGTGCAGTAGTAGTTATCTCTCTCTCTCTCTCTCTCTCTCTCTCTCTCTCTCTCAGATGGAAAGACACATGCAAACGACCACACACACACACACACACACACACACACACACACACACACACACACACACACACACACACACACACACACACACTCACACACACACACACACACTCGTCTCCTATTGCACAAAGACTTTCCCATCACGCTGTGTAAGGTAATGCGAGGGACAGTGAAGCTCCCTAACACCTTTTGCTAAGCGATTTATTTTTTATACGGCTGGTTAATATCCTTTTGTTATCTATGCAGAGTATGGCGATATTGGAAGGATTTATGTGACAAAAAGGGACAGTAAGGTGTTATAACCAAAATAAATCGCTTAGGAAATGGTGTTAGGGACCTTCCTGAACTGACGAGATACGGATCAAGGTGAGACAGAGAGAGAAAAAAAAGAGAGAGAGAGAGAGAGAGAGAGAGAGAGAGAGAGAGAGAGAGACAGACAGACAGACAGACAGACAGACAGGCTGACAGAAAGAAAGAGAGAGAGAGAGAGAGTTAGAGAGAGAAAGAGAGAGAGAGAGGGTGAGATACAAGGACGGAAGGAAATTAATCAAGAGAGGCTGTAAAAGTGCATATGTAAATCCAATTTAAAAAATATAAAAATAATCATACATTATTTTTTTCTTGCTTACAGTGAGCTTAGAGAAAAAGTGAGATTAGATAGAATAGAGCTAGCTTTAAAAAGAAAAAACCCAAGGCCACCCTAAGCTGACGACGATAGTACCTGGGTAGTAGCGTCCTTAGACTGAAGTGGTTAAGGAGAAAGGAAGAGAGGAGAGAAATTTAGAGCCAAGGCAGAGAGAGAGAGAGAGAGAAAGAGGATAAAGTTAGCTTAGAGAGAGAGCTAAATCAGAGGAAAAGCTAAGTTAGAGTTAGATTTTACAAACATAACTTGAGAGAAAAATTAAGATTAGAGAAAGTAAGAAAGTGAGAGAGCGGGGTAAAGCTAGCTCACAGAAGAGATTAGAGAGAGAGATTACAGGAATATAGCTGAGTGAAAAAGTTAGATTTAATCAACTTAGAGAGACAGAGCAACATAACTTCGAGATAAAGTTGGCTAAGAGAAAAAGTGAGATTAGAGAGAAAGAGAGCTAGTTTTAAAGAGAGTAGAGAAACGTAAAAGTCAGATTGGAGAGAAAAGTGAGATTAGAGAGAAAGAGAGCTAGCTTTAAAGAGAGATTAGAGAAACGTAAAAATCAGGTTGGAGAAAAGGTGAGATTAGAGAGAAAGAGGGCTAGCTTTAAAGAGATAGTAGAGATACGTAACTTCGAGATAAAGTCAGCTAAGAGAAAAAGTGAGATTAGAGCAAAGAGATAGAGCTAGTTTTAAAGAGAGAGAAACGTAACTTCAAGATAAAGTCGAGAAGAAGTGAGATTAGAGCAAAGAGAGCTAGCTTTAAAGAGAACGCAAGGCCACCCACTGTTCACGACGACTGTGCCTTCTGTGGTCACGCTGCCCTCCACATTCGACACCGTAGCTACGTAATGCCCGGCGTCCTCTAACTTAGCCTCGTCGAATACCAGGCTGAACGTGTCGTCTCCGTCGATCTTGAGCTTCACGTGTCGGTCGTCTGGGCTCCATTTCTTGCCGTCCTTGGTCCTGGAGGGGTGAGAGAGTGAGAGAAAGTGAGATAATTAGAGAGAATGTGAGAGAGTAGGAAGGCAGGAGGCATAAGACTGAGAAGGTTAAAGGAGTCATCTCTCTCCATTTCTTGCCGTCCTTGATCCTGGAGGGGTGAGAGAGAGAGAGAGAGAGAGAGAGCACTTCGAGTAATTAAGAGAGAGCCAGAAGTTACGTTAATGACCTTTCCACCTCCTTAATTATTCACTGCCAAGTTCTTATATATACCTGAGTCATTAGGAAATCCATTTACCTGTGCGCTCATTAACCTCATTAATTATCTTGAGAAAAATTGGTAATGATTTATTCTATTTCATCATCATCATCATCATCAT
>NC_137037.1:1737360-1742360 GCF_032717465.1 Coenobita brevimanus
GGTTCGCCTCCCACTCCACGAACATCTTCACGTCCTTACTCCCCTCCTTGGCTGCGGCGTCCTTCAACGGGGTCACGAAATCAGGCGGGGCACGAATAAGCAGCTCGCCCTCCGTCCTGGCCACGCCGCTCGTGTTCGTGAGCTGGGGAGATAAAAGCGGAATAAATCGCATAGGAAAAGGTGTTAGGGAGCTTCCTTAACCCCTTCAGTTCCAAAAGCCTCCATAAACCTGAAAAAAATCGTCTGGTTGAAGCAAGACCAAACAAATAAAATCGAGATAAATCGCTTAGGAAAAGGTGTTAGGGACTTTCTTAACCCCTTCAGTTCCAAAAGCCTCTATAAAGCTGAAAAAAATCGTCTGGTTGAAGCTAAAAAACAAACAAATATATTACCCTGGGATCTGGCCATGTGGAGAGGATGGGGAATAAGAGACTGACTAGGAGAGTGTGTGTGAATGCCGTGAAGGGGAGAGGTGAAGGGGGAGACCAAGGATGAGATGGAGAGATGGAGAGGAGAGGATGGAGAATGAGAGACTGACTAGAAGAGTGTGTGTGAGTGAGAAGGAAGGGGAGAGGAGGAGAGGGGGACCAAGGATGAAATGGAGAGATGGAGTGGAAATGTATGAGAAAAGGGGGAGTGAGTTCGATGGAAAGAGGACATGGAGACGTGGAGGCGATTTGTTTGTGGCAGCCCCCTTCGGGATTGAGGCTTCTGGCAATAGATAGATAGAGAGACATAGATAGATAGCCAGTCAAATAGATAGACGCCTCTGATAGCCAAGGCCACTCATTTATCGAGAGTTTCCAAAAGTTTGGCCATATGGAGAGGAAGGAAAGAGCGAGACTGACAAGGAAAGTATGAGTGAGATGGAGGGGGGAAAGGGAGGGGGAGGCCAAAGATAAAGATGGAGGGATGGAGCGGAGAAGTATATGAGAGAGGGGGTGTGAGCTGGGAGCAGGGCAGTGAAACGGCGGGGGACAGGGCGACATGGAGGCAATTTGTTTGTGGCCACCCCTTACGGGATTAGGGCGTCTGGCTATAGATAGATAGATAGATAAGCCATTCGCATAACATAGGTCATTCGAGGTCTCATAAGCAGCGAGGGTCAAAATTTTCACATCCTATCTCTAAAGTAAGCTACCTCTACTGTAACTTTGACTAGACAACACTGGGAAACAAAGGGGGTAGATCTTCCTGGAAAACAAAAGGTAATTAAGGCCTCCAGGACGACCAATGAAACTTAGAGCGTCCTAGGAAAAGAATTACACCTGACTCAACTTGGAAAAATAATGCTCACTTCAATATTTACCTGTGCGTAGCTCCTGTCTTGCACCTGTTTATCCTAATTAACACCTACGATTTAATAACAACATCTGTCTAACATTCGTTCCTCTCTCTCTCTCTCTCTCTCTCTCTCTCTCTCTCTCTCTCTCTCTCTCTCTCTCTCTCTCTCTCTCTCTCTCTCTTTCTGTGTGTGTGTGTGTGTGTGTGTGTGTGTGTGTGTGTGTGTAAGTGTACGTTTGTCTGTGTTTATCTCTGTCTGTTTGTGTTTCTGTGTCTGTCTCTTTATCAAGCTCCCCCCCCCCTCTCTCTCTCTCTCTCTCTCTCTCTCTCTCTCTCTCTCTCTCTCTCTCTCTCTCTCTCTCTCTCTCTCTCTCAATTCCCACCTTGCTTTTTCTGTGTTATTCTCCAGTCAGTTCATCTGTCTGTCTGTCTGTCTGTCTGTCTGTCTCTGTCTCTGTCTGTCTGTCTGTCTGTCTGTCTCTCTCTCTCTGTCTCTCTCTCTCTCTCTCTCTCTCTCTCTCTCGCTTACCTCACACCTGTACACGCCCTTGTCTTTGCGCTCCACTCTTCTTATCTTCAAGGTGTAGAATTGCTCATCTCGGGTCATCTTGAAGCGGTCGTCTGCCATAATTTCTTTGTTATTCTTAAACCTGCCGGGAAGAGAAGATGTGAGAGAGAGAGAGAGAGAGAGAGAGAGAGAGAGAGAGAGAGAGAGAGAGAAAATGGGGAGAGGTTGCCAGATGATAACCCCGAGACAAAGTAAGAAGGGAGCTGAGAGAGAGAGGGAGAGACAGACAGACAGACAGACAGACAGACAGACAGACAGACAGACAGACAGACAGGCAGGCAGATGAGCTGACTGGAGACTAACACTGAGAAAAAGGTGAGCAATAGAGAGAGAGAGAGAGAGAGAGAGAGAGAGAGAGAGAGAAAATGGGGAGAGGTTGCCAGATGATAACCCCGAGACAAAGTAAGAAGGGAGCTGAGAGAGAGAGAGGGAGAGAGAGAGAGAGAGAGAGAGAGAGAGAGACAGACAGACAGACAGACAGACAGACAGACAGGCAGATGAGCTGACTGGAGACTAACGCTGAGAAAAAGGTGAGCAGTAGAGAGAGAGAGAGAGAGAGAGAGAGAAGAGACAGATAGCCAGACAGAGAGACAGAGACAGACAGCCAGAGAGACAGAGAGAGAGAGGAGACAGATAGCCAGACAGAGAGACAGACAGACAGATAGGCAGGCAGATGAGTTGACTGGAGACTAACACTGAGAAAAAGGTGAGCAATAGAGAGAGAGAGAGAGAGAGAGAGAGAGAAGAGACAGATAGCCAGACAGAGAGACAGAGACAGACAGCCAGAGAGACAGAGACAGACAGACAGACAGACAGATGAGCTGACTGGAGAATAACACTGAGAAAAAGTAAGGTGGAAATTGAGAGAGACAGAGAGAGAGAGAGAGAGAGAGAGAGAGAGAGAGAGAGAGAGACGAGAAACGAGACGAGACGAGAAACGAGACGAGATCACCAAAACTCATTCTTTCGTACGTACAGCTAGAAAAATAGATAAATACGAGTAGATAGAAAAATAATAGATTGATAAAGAAGCAGATAGATAAATGAATAAAGGAATAAGGAGCTGAATAACTGACTATAATTGTGCTTTACTGAATTATTAACTGACTTACTGATAGGGCGATAGATAGATGAAGAAATAGATAGAGGGGTTAGATATGAGAACTGAGTGATTTATTTATAGTATCTTCTTACTTATAAATAAATTGATAAAGGTAAATGTAAAGAAATAAATATATGTACAGCCAGACAAATCCATTTATCGATTTCAGAATTCTTAATTATGTAAATAAGTACACATAAATATACACAATAAACACACAGCTCCATCGTCATCATCATCATCATCATCATCATCATCATCATCATCATCAATTTTCTTCTTCTTCTTAGGCGTCCTCCTCTTCCTCTTCTTCTTCTTCTTCTTCTTCTTCTTCTTCTTCCTCCTCCTCATCATCATCATCATCTTTTTCTTCTTCATCTTCTTCTTTCTTCTATTCTTCTTCCTCTTCTTCAACATCATCATCATCATCATCATCATCATCATCAATTATACACTCACGTATGACTGAGTTTTAAATAAATATTTTGATAAATCCGTAAGTTATACATACGAATAACTTTACAGAGAGAGAGAGAGAGAGAGAGAGAGAGAGAGAGAGAGAGAGAGAGAGGTCTGAGGCAATTACTCTCTATCCAGCCATGAAAGAAAAGATAACTTGGACCCCACTTGGGAAATTGAGGATATATATTGAGAGAGAGAGAGAGAGAGAGAGAGAGAGAGAGAGGAGGAAAATTAAAGACATGCAACCATATCACCTCAGATCACCCAAACACTTTTACATCTGCTGTTAATGTAAGCGAATCTATCTATCTGTCTATCTATCTATCTATCTGTCTACCTGAGTATTTTTTTTAGTCCGACTCTGGGCATAGACTTAATAGCTAGTTCCCTGAGGTCCAGCACTTCTACGTACTACACACCTACACATGTCACCACTTTGGCACTAACACCCACCGTCTATATTGAATACATACTAAGGCTGTGTTTTGTGGCTATATTCTTATCACAGCCAAATTCAACCTAGCTTTAACTTAGTCAATATTAACCAAATCCTAACCTAATCTAACACAGGCCAAACAAACCCAGCCTACCGTACTCAACCAAGCACATATACACCTAACACACGGGCAGTGAAATGGCGGGGGACAGGGCGACATGGAGGCGATTTGTTTGTGGCCACCCCTTACGGGATGAAGGCGTCTTGCAATAGATAGATAGTTAGATAGATAGACACGGACACCTAACTTAACCTAGCTCCAGGAAACAAAGCCAAAACTAACACAGCCCTGCCTAAACACACACACACACACACACACACACACACACACACACACACACACACACACGTAGGGAGGGTTGTGGGCGACTCCATTTAATCACCATTTTCCAATCAACCCTTTCTCTCTCTCTCTCTCTCTCTCTCTCTCTCTCTCTCTCTCTCTCTCTCTCTCTCTCTCTCTCTCTCTCTCTCTCTCTCTCTCTCTCTCTCTCTCTCTCTCTCTCTCATCATCCATTACATGAAGTAGACAATACAACAATATTTATCACAATATTTTCATAAAAGAAACATATATATTTTTTATAATCGGCTCTAATATAAATCATTTTAATAGATCATTTTTCACCTAATTTTTATATAATCCAGGTCTATCTATCTATCTATTGTCAGAAGCCTTTATCCCTTATACGGGGTGGCCACAAACAAATCGTCTCCATGTCACCTTGTCCCTCGCCATTTCACTGCCCTGCTCCCAGTTCACACCCCCCTCTCTCATATACCTCTCCACTCCATCCCTCCATCTCATCCTTGGCCTTCCCCTCCTTCTCCCCCCCTCCACCTCACTCACATACACTCTCCTCGTCAGTCTCTCACCCTGCCATAACCCAGGTAATGAGGGTAATTATCCTAACGTAATTACTTTGTTTTTAATATGTGGTTTTGAGGATTCAGATTTTGGGGGAAGAGTTATGGTAATTATGATTTTAAGGTGATAGGGATTTATTTAAGGGACGCATCTCTCTCTCTCTCTCTCTCTCTCTCTCTCTCTCTCTCTCTCTCTCTCTCTCTCTCTCACACACACACAC
>NC_137037.1:1744860-1747360 GCF_032717465.1 Coenobita brevimanus
ATGCCGAGTTGTAATAGATTCTAGTCGATGGTGCTAGTCACGAAGAAGTGCTGAGGAATGCAAGTACACAGGTAGCATAGTATCCACCACAGAGCTACCTGAAGTAAGGCACAAACTGACGAAAATCTGGGCCAAGTTAAGGTGAAAGGACTATAGCATGAATCAAAGAGGCAGTCAGCTCACCGTATAGGCACCACAGTCGTCCATCTCCATAGCCTTGATGGTGAAGGTCCACAGGTTGTCATTCTCCTTCTTGAGGCTCACTCTGTCTGTCTCAACCACCGTCTTGCCATCCTTCATGCTGTAATGAGAGTGAGGGAGGTAGAATTACAGTGTGCTAGTCATCATCATCATCATCATCATCATCATCATCATCATCATCATCATCATCATCATCATCATCATCATCATCATCATCATCATCATCATCATCATGCATGTAATTCTCAGACATATTCCACTCTACTCTTTTCCTTCATTGTCCTACCATCTACTCTTTCCTCTCTACTCGTTTCCTTCATTGTCCTTCCATCTACTCTTTCCCTTCTACTCTTTTCCTTCATTGTCCTCTCATCTACTCTTTCCCTTCTACTCTTTTCCTTCATTGTCCTTCCATCTACTCTTTCCCTTCTACTCTTTTCCTTCATTGTCCTTCCATCTTAAACAGACAACAGGCAGGACAGTTTTCCTCTCGTAACCAGGAAGTGTTTTTGACGAAGGAACGCAGGACAAGGAAAAAAAATCTAATACCGCTGACCATCCTGCAAAAAACTACTCTGAGATACAACATAGGAGCCATTGGAAATACCTTTGAGAAGCCTATCCTAGAAATAAAAAACACCAAGACGCGACAACACCAGCCAAAGCTATATGTGAGAGTTACAATGACGTCTCTCTAACTTACCCTCTCTCTCTCTCTCTCTCTCTCTCTCTCTCTCTCTCTCTCAAGGCCCCGGTTTGCTTTCATCTGACGTAACTGGGCCACTCTCACAGCTTGAATATTATGTTGTGGTTCCCTAGCACTCGATGGGATTCAGGGCAGGAATGAGTCTCCTTGGTTACTAGTCGAATCAAACCTCAAAACTAACTGCACTTAATGAACAGAACTGCAAGGGTTTAGGGATATTTGTCAGGCTAGAGTGGCTTTCGTTTTTTTTTTTCTTTTTACTGGACACTAAAATAAAAACATCAAATATTTTTACGACACACCTGCCTCGTTTTTTCTTTTTTAGTTTGGGAAAGAGACGATGCGCTGTAGTGATGCTGAGTATGGCAGTGGAGAATGAGTAGAACATGAACGAGTGGAAGTGATGAATTGACGCACCATCCCTGCTTTGCCTCGCTGTCTATGTCGCGCTTCGTTACCGCGCTTCGAAGCTGATGAGTACGCGTGCTCGAACACCAGAAAAATCCACTGAATCGGTGAATGGTCTCCCTCTCACTGCCCTCTCACTACCTCTCACTGCCTTCTCATTTTCTCACCTCTCTCTCTCATTTCATTTCCACTGCATTTAATCCAATGAAATGAGTTATTTGAAAGGAGCCTCTGGAGTTACATGGAGAGACAGACTGTCAAATGTGGAAGTAAAGGAGCGTTGTGGTGTGAAAGTGGATGTGATAGGAAGCGTTAGGAGAAATTGAGGTGGTTTAGTCAAGTTGAAGGGATGGAAAGCCAGGAACTAACGAGGAGTGTGTATGTGAGTGAGGTGGAGGGGGGGAGAGGAAGGGGGACATTGATGATAAGATGAAGGGATGGAGTGGAGAGGTATATGACAGAGCGGAGGTGTGAGCTGGGGGGAGGGCAGTGAAATGGCGGGGGACAGGGCGACACGGAGGCGATTGGTTTGTGGCCACCCCTTACGGGATTAAGGCGTCTGACAATAGATGGATAGATAGATTTCTTCCTTCGTTTACGTGGTTCTCTCTGCTCCTCTCAATCCTCTCTTAGGGCCAATTCGCAAGCTTATTATCGATGCATGCTTTTTTTTTTTTTTTTTTTTTTTGTAATGTGTAGTGACGATGCTGTGCTTGGGCAGTGGCAGTTTTGGGTCACTTCTCATTCTGGCATCAGTGCTCCCGTGACACCTCTTCTTAGCGATTTAGGGTAAACAAATGCGTGAGGGAAGGCGGAAATAAGGAAGTCCTGTGTGTGTGTGTGTGTGTGTGTGTGTGTGTGTGTGTGTGTGTGTGTGTGTGTGTGTGTGTGTGTGTGTGTGTGTGTGTGTGTTTCAATAGCCTGTTTATTTTTCCCTAGCCTGAGGGAAAGAAAAGAGGTTAAAAAAAAAAGGAAAAAAACAATTCACTACGTGTAAATTGAGATGCTGGTGATTTAGAGGGGGGAAATAATACACGTGTTTTTTTTGTGTTTTTTTATGTTTTCCCGTCTGTTTGTGTGTTTCTCTGAGTCTGTAGTTAATTTATGAAGTCTGGGGTAATATTCACAGACGTAAGCTGGAAAATTTTACTAGATTGTTACGTGGGTGGAATTCTCATAGTTACT
>NC_137037.1:1752360-1757360 GCF_032717465.1 Coenobita brevimanus
GAAAGGAAGGGAGGAAGGAAGGATGAAAGGAAGGAAGGGAGGAGGGAAGGAAGGAGGGAGGGAAGGAAGAAAAATGCTTCCTGATTTTCTGATGGATGAGAGTGAAGGATGGAAGGGAACGTGTTTCTTGAGTGCATAATAAGTGTGCTCGCTCCTGTTCATTTCCTACACACACACACACACACACACACACACACACACACACACACACACACTCCTACTCAAAATACACACCCACATCCACACCCAACATTATGCCCGTACCCGCACCCAGATTCACCCTTCCATCCACATTGACAAACATTCGGAACCTCATTCACATCCACACCTAAATCCACACACACACACACACACACACACACACACACACACACACACACACACACACACACACACACACACACACACACACACACACACACACTACAATTCAAGGCCTCTTCTGTCCCACGCCCACCAAAACTCATCAAAATAACGCAATAAAAAGACAAAAAAAAACTCTTCATTCTCTCAGCCTATCCTGGATTCAATTTCACTAACAAGCATAATAATTCACTGCCATTTTTACGTGTCTGGCGTGTGTCTAGGGGGAGTGGGAGGGGGTGGAGTGATAGTATATGCTATTTTTTTACGAGTCTGGCCATTATATTTCCACTGTTTTTTCCACCCAGCCTCGCAAACAATGGATCCCTCTTTACAAAATATTCTGTGTGTTTACCTTGATTTATTTACAACCTGTGATAGCCATGGCCTTTGAAAGTATATATGGTTTTATGGCAATATTTTTTACGGTATTGACATCTTACTTGGTCCAAAGAAAGGTTTGTATATTTTGCTGTGTTACGTGTTTTGTGTATAATAATAATAATAATAATAATAATAATAATAAAAATAATAATAATAATAATAATGATAATAATAATAATAATAACAATAGTAGTAGTAGTAATATAACAATAATAATAATAGGAGTAGTAGTAGCAGTAGTAGTAGTAGTAGTAGCAGTAGTAGTAGTGGTAGTAATAGTAGTAGCTGTAGTAATGGTAGTTGTAGTAAAAGTAGTAGTAATAGTAATAGTAGTAGTAGTGGTTGAAGTAGTATTGATAGTAACAACAATTAGAGGGGCACGCAGTGGAGCGCATCTCTCTGACAAGGCCAACGTAATTTCCACTCTTCACAATGGGTTAGGTTTTCTCATCACTGATTAGGGGTTCACATAAAGTGTTTTCCCGATCCAGAATCTGTAATTGGATCCGGATCAGTGCCAAAAGTTAATCGATTGTTCCCTGGGACATGGGCTATCTACCCACCAAGTTTGGTCCAAATCTCTCTTTTAGTTTTTGAGTAATCCTGGTAACAGACAAACTAACTAACCAACAGACAAACAGGGGTGAAAACATACTCCCCTTGTCGAAGAGAACAACAACAACAGTAATCATCATCACCATCATCATCATCACCATCATCATCATTACCATCATCATCACCATCATCATCATCATCGACATCACCATCATCGTCATCACCATCATCATCATCATCATCATCATCATCATCATCGTCATCACCAACATCATCATCATCATCATCCATACTCCCCTTGTCGGAGAAAACAACAACAATCATCATCATCATTACCATCATCATCATCATCATTACCATCATCATCATCGTCATCACCATTATCATCATCGTTATCATCATCATCATCATTATCATCACCATCATCATCATCACCATCACCATCATCATCATCACCATCATCATCATCATCATCATCATCATCACCATCATCATCACCATCGTCATCATCATCATCATACTCCCCTTGTCGGAGAAAACAACAACAATCATCATCATCATCACCATCATCATCACCATCGTCATCATCATCATCATCATCACCATCACCATCATCATCATCATCATCATCATCACCATCATCATCACCATCGTCATCATCATCATCATCATCACCATCACCATCATCATCATCATCATCATCATCACCATCATCATCACCATCGTCATCATCATCATCATCATCATCATCACCATCACCATCATCATCATCATCATCATCACCCTATATCCCACATTAACAAAACTGGATCCAGGAATTAGAAGGATGGAACACAGATGAATATTATCTTTACCTGCCTCCTCATTTACCTGAGAAACTAAAATAGCATAGTTACCTGTATTCCCTCATCATGAAAACTCTCTCTCTCTCTCTCTCTCTCTCTCTCTCTCTCTCTCTCTCTCTCTCTCTCTCTCTCTCTTTACATTTCATCCTTGCTGCCTCGGCTGTGATTTACTCTCACCCAGGAACAGTAGTAGTAGTAGTAGTAGTACTAGTAGTAGCAGTAGTAGTGGTGGTAGTGGTAGTGGAGGTGGTGGTGGTGGTAGTAGTAGTGGTTGTAATAGTAGTAGTAGTAGTAGTAGTAATAGTAGTAGTAGTAGTAGTAGCCCCATGTTCATCTGAAATGTGAACCCCTTGGACTGCAGGCTGAAGTCGCCCTCATCCTGCAGTCCACCATCCTCCTTTTCGTGGACAGGGAGGGAGCCGAGGGACATCTGTATAGCCAGGCAGTGGAGCCTCCCAGCTATATCTGTGCCACCACGTGAGGGTGTCCTGTCCAGCACCTCTAGTTGGAGTGAGAATAATATAAAAAAAAAAAAAAAACAGTTTATTTGCGCGTCTCCTTTCGTTTCGTTTCGTTTATAAGGGCTCCAACATGCTTGCATGCGTCGGCCTTGGTCACCTAATGGCGGCTGTCCATGCTGCTTGATCTCTGGCAGCTTCCCTATTCAGTTCCTTATCCCTGAGGTCACGCTCAGTGACCTCGTCCTAGATCTTTTTCGGCCTACCTCTCACTGCCCTACCCCTAACGTTAACACTTCTTACTTACTGCACCCATTTATCATCCCCCATCCTCTCCACACGCCCGAACCATCTCAATCTACCTTCCCTCATCACAACACCAATGCACTCCGGTCCCATCCTTCCTCTCAGTCTCAACCCTTCCATCGTAAACCTAGCCCCTCCACTCGCACTCAAGGACACTGAAAAATATCCTTTAGCTGAAAAACATCTTAGCTGAACGAAAAAAATAAAAATGTTGTTGTAATGAAAGTGTAAACAAAGACACGGCAATAATAAAAGGATTCTTGGCTTGCAAATTTCTTAAAACGAAGATGAAGAGAAGATGCGGCAATTAAAGTGACAATAAAGAGACACACAAAAGAGAGAGGGGGTCAGTAGGAGGAGGGGGCACGTGGGGGTAAGGGGGAGGCGGATATGAGGGATGAGTAGGGTGGGGATAAGGGGGATGAAGAGATGAGGTATGAGAGTGAGGAGGTGGGGTATGGAGGATGGGGTAAGGGTATGTAGGATGAGGGGGTGAGGGTATGAGGGTAGATGGGTGGAGATATGTGGGATGAGGGAGTGGGGATAAGGGGGATGAGGGGAGGGGAATATTGAGGGAAGGGGGTGGGGTTGAGGAGGATGAGGGGGTCGTGGTAGGAGGGGAATGAGGGAGTGGGGTAGTTGGGAATGAGGGCATGTGTGTGAGGAGGGGGGGGGGGGAGAGAAGCACAAAGAGAAAATTAACAGCGGAAGAAAAACAAAGGCATGAGCAGGCAGGGCGGCGGAAGGAAGGAAGGAAGGAGGAGAAAGGCAGCGTGGACGAAGAACAAAGCGAAGATGAGAGAGAAGATGGAGGGACAGAAAATAATATCATGAGAGACACTGATGATAAAAAAAAAAAAAAAAGAAGAGAGACAAAAGGGAAATTTATCGAACAAAAAATAGAGTGAGGGTGAAAAAGAAGACACTGAATAAATTGGAGAGAGATTGGATGAGAAATAAATCTTGTAAAAACACCATTATTTGACCTTTACCTGCATTATTATCCAGTAAAGACGCATGACGCAGAGAAACAAGAATACACCTTACTAGACTACACTTCCTTGTTTTACTACCAACACAAAATACACCTCACAGATTTGGTCCCTACACTTCCTGATTTCGCCACTACACTTCCTTTTTCAATACCATCCTCGTTTTACTCTAACTTGGCCCAAAATTACCATCTCACCGTCTTGAATGCTGAGTTGTAACAGAGGAGTAACACTAGAACACAATGCCAGTCACGAAGAAGTGCTATGTAAAGGATGTAGAGCCGTACTGCTGGCTTCTTCGATCACCAAACAACGTGAAATAAGTTGCTAAAGGACACAAATTTGGACCAGCTTAGTGTAGAAGTAATATAACACAAGATCTATCTACCTATCTATCTATATCCGGACGCCCTAATCCCGCAAAGGGTGGTCGCAGACAAAACGCCTCCAAGTCGCTCTGTCACCCACCATTTGACTGCCCTCCCCCCAGCTCACTCCCCCTCCTTCATATACCTCTCAACTCCATCCCTCCACCTCATCCTCGGTCTTCCCCTCCCTCTCCCTCCTTCCACTTCACCCCCATACCCCCTCCTAGTCAGTCTTTCATCTCAGAATTAATTTTCCACCACACATACACCCCACAGCTGCGTCCCACACCTCCCACACCACAGTACACTCACTCATTTACCACACACTCACAGGCCAAGCAATCTTCAACATAATCACAGCCAAACATCTCTGGGTGCGCCTGGTTAAAGTGGCCCGTGTCCTGTGATGTACTGGGTTCAATTGGAATACGCCTGGGTTTGCAAGAACAACAACAATAACTACTACTACTACTACTATTACTACTACTCTATCCACAGCTGTCTTCCTCCAGGTCCTTCCATATTTGAGGCAGTCTCCAAGGTCCTCATTCTGTCTCTCCATCTCCTCTCCCTAAATCACTTCCTCTACCATCAACTTCCCCTTCCACCTTTTTGGCTCTAATATTACCATCCTATTTACCTTCCATCATATCTTTTAACGACATATATAACAGGGTGGTCCAAAAATAACTCTTCTTTCTCACTCCGTCTGGCGATTTTACGTGTGTT
>NC_137037.1:1759860-1762360 GCF_032717465.1 Coenobita brevimanus
AATAGGAGGGAGGGTGATATGTCTGGAGTATGTGTGTTATATTTCCTGGTTGATGGGATGCTAGTACGCCGTGATATGAGCTGTGTGTGTGTGTGTGTGTGTGTGTGTGTGTGTGTGTGTGTGTGTGTGTGTGTGTGTGTGTGTGTGTGTGTGTGTGTGTGTGTGTGTGTGTGAGAGAGAGAGAGAGACAGACAGACAGACAGACAGACAGACAGACTGACAGACAGACAGACTGACAGACAGACAGACAGACAGAAATCAAGCTTGTCTACAATATAACGAAAGGTATGAGAGAGAGAGAGAGAGAGAGAGAGACGCCATAACTTCTGAGGCCGACTGTACCTTACGAAACACTTGAGGGATGAAGTCGTATTCTTAATGGTATTTAGTATTTCTCAGCACTTGTTCCTTTGCGATTTATTCTACATGTTACACCTGAACATACACTTACACTTCGACATTAAAACTACTTAAATACTACAAAAGACAAAAATAAGTGTTAGGTGCAAAAAAATAAATAATAATAATAATAATGATAATAATAATGAAGAAAGAAAGGGTACACTCGTTTCACTTCATCTTGGCCTAAAATTGCCATCTGCCCATCTTGACTGCTGAGTTGTAGCAATAGATTAACACTCGTATATGGTGCTAGTCACGAAGAGGTGCTATGGGAAGAATATAGAGTAGTAACAATATCTTTGGTCTGCCACTGAACTACGTGAAATTAACTACAAAAGGACGAGAATTTGGCTATGTCTTTTTCTGCCACTGAGCTACGTGAAATTAACTACCAAAGGACGAAACTCTGGGCCAAGTTGAAGTGAAAGGAGTACAGAACCAAGCCTCCTATGCCTTGAATATTACACGTCAAGGTGCTACTTACAATCTCACGTCAGGTGCTGGCTCCCCCTCCACCTCGACGTGATACTCGAGTTTTTGTCCAACCACACAGGCGACTTCCTTCTTCATGCTGCGAATCTTGGGCCCGGCTGTGAGGAAGAGGACGAGGAGGAGAGAGAGGAGGAGGAGGCGGCAGAGAGGAAGGAAGGAAGAGAAAAATGGATGAGGAGGCGAGAGGAAAAAGAGGAGGAGGGAGGAAAAGGACAAGAAGGAGGAGAGAGGTAAAGGAAGAGGAGGAGGTAAAGGAGGAGGAGGAGGAGAGGCGGCAGAGAGGAAGGAAGGAGGTGAATAAAGGTTGAAGAGGAGGGAGGAAAAGGACGAGGAGAGAGGAGAGGGAGGAGAAGGAGGAGGAAAAGGAAGAGGAGGAGGGAGGAAAAGGGCAAGGAAGGAGGAAAAGGAAGAGAAGGAGGGAGGAAAAGGAGGAGGAGGAGGAAGGAAAAGGAAGAGAAGGAGGGAGGAAAAGGATGAGGAAGAGGGAGGAAAAGGAGGAGGAGGAGGAGAAGAGAGGAAGGTAGGGAGGACAAAAATGAAGGATGAGGAAGAAGAAGAGGAGGATAGGGAACAGAGAGGGAAGAGGGGAGGAGAAGAAGGGGGGGGAAATGGGAGGAAGAAGAAGAAAGGGAGGAAAAGAGGGAGGAGAGGGGAAAGATGCAGATAGAGAGGAGAAAGAAGAAGAAAAAGAGGAAGAGAGGAGGCATAAGAGGGGGACGGGAGGTAGAGAGTGAGGGGGAGAGAAGAAAAAAGATATAATTACAATCTTATTAAGTTTTTAGTGGATTAATTTACATTCCCAAAAAAATATATGAAAAATAATTGATCGATGGAGAGGGGCGCCTTCACTTGGTGGCACTGATATAACTGGACGGTGGAGCTGCCTGGGTATACAAACGTCCCTCAACTCCCTCACTCGTCAGACATCAGCAACCTCTTTCCTGTCAGTTGATGGCCAAGTGTAGTCAGATTGGAGGGCTGACTCGACTGCTTCTTACCCTAATTCGGCCCAAAACACCATCGCTCCATCTCCAACGCTGATGTGTAATAATAGATTAACACTAGAATATGATGCTAGTCATGAAGAAGTGTTATGAAGAGGATGCAGAGCCGTAGTATTGTTTTTTTCTGCCACTGAGCTACGTGCAGTAAGCTTCAAAAGGACGATAATCTTGGCCAAGTGCAAGTGAAGGGAGTGGAGTTACCTTCGACACTCATCCCTACCTCATACTATCTATCTATTGCCAGACGCCTTAATCCCGTAAGGGGTGGCCACAAACAAATCGCCTCCATGAAAAGCAAAAGGACTACACTACCCAGAAAGACAGGAATAACAGCCTTCCTTGTGATCTTTCCTACTTACTTCCTCCTTTGTCATCCTTCCTCCCTCCTTCCTTGTCATCCTCCTTACTTCCTCCTTCCTTGTCATCCCTCCTCCTTACTTCTTCCTTCCTTGTCATCCTTCCTCCTTCCTCTCTCCATCCTTATATCCCTCCTTATACTCTCTCCTTCCTTGTGACCCCTCCTTCTTACTTCCTCCTTCCTTGTCATCCTTCCTCCTTACTTCCTCCTTCCTTGTGATCATCCCTAACACCTCTTCCTTAGC
>NC_137037.1:1764860-1787360 GCF_032717465.1 Coenobita brevimanus
CAAAATATCATGAAATATTGAGTGAAAATACTGATAAAAAAACTGACATACGATTGTGTTATACTCTGATTATACTGAGGTTATATAAATACTAATACAATGAGTTTACAGTGTACGTTCAGATGCTGGGTATACTCAATATCTTTTTATCTATCTATCTCTCTTATCTCTTTACCTGCCTACCTGTCTGGCTGTCTTTCTATCTATTTATCTTACTCTGTCTACTCGTATTACTTATTCGTCCATCAAGAAGTCTATCTATCTATGTATCTATCTATCTGTCTATTTACCTATCCATGTATCTGTTTATCTATCTATCTATCTATCTATCTATCTGTGTTTTTATTTGTCTATATATTAATCAGTAAATCAATATATGAACCTCCGTATCTATCTATCTATCTATCTATCTATCTATGTCAATTTATCTGTCTATCCACCAGTCTATCTATCTGTCTATCTATCTATCTACTCACCACCCCAGCTCCGGTTTGGGATAGCCACCAGTCTATCTATCCATCTATCTATCTATCTATCTATCCATCTATCCACCTATCTATCTATCTATCCATCTATCTATCTATCCATCTATCCATCTCCCTCTCTGTCTATCTATCTATCTATCTATCCATCTATCCACCTATCTGTCTATCTATCTATCTATCCATCTATCTATTTATATATCTATCTATCCATCTATCCATTTTTCTATCTATCTATCTGTCTATCCATCTCCCTCTCTATCTATCTATCTACCTATCTATCTATCTATCTATCTATCTATATATCTATCTATCTATCCATCTATCTATCTATCTCTCTATCTATCCATCTATGTCAATTATCTATCTATCCACCAGCCTAGCTATCTACCTATCTATCTATCTATCTATCTATCCGTCTATCTACTCACCATCCTAGCTCTGGTTTGGGGTAGCCTCCAACCTTGGCCTCCAGCATAGCAGACCCTCCAACAGAAACTTGAGTGTCAGTCATCTCGTCCTTGATGCAGGGCGGTTCCGGGTCCCTCAGCAGGCGGTTCACGGAGCCTGGAGAGAAGGGGTAAGATCAGGGATTGGGACAGATTAGGGTCTGGGCTGGAAAAGCTGACGGTATGAAGAAAAAAGGGGAGAAGATTTTATGGGATGGTCTGAATTGGTTGTGTTAATGTATATTGGTTTAGACACTAGGAATTCTCTCTCTCTCTCTCTCTCTCTCTCTCTCTCTCTCTCTCTCTCTCTCTCTCTCTCATAAATACAAATATAGGTATTCTTCAACAGGGAGTACACACCATCATTAAGTCTCTCTCTCTCTCTCTCTCTCTCTCTCACCTTCCACAGTAAGCTCGGCGGAACAGGAAATCTTGCCACAGGAAGTTGAGGCCACACAGGTGTACAGGCCAGCGTCTTCAGGTGTGACATTTTGGAAGACGAGGGCCAGGGTGTCTTCGTCGTCCTGGGGGAGAAGGAGCGTGAGTATGAGCACCTATCGACCGCACGAGAGGCCTTAATTCTTTCCCGTGATTGACTTTTTTTTTTTGGGGGGGAGGGGGTACTTGTGAGTAGTAGTAGTAGTAGTGGTGGTGGTGGTGGTGGTGGTGGTGATAGTGGTAGTAGTAGAAATAGTAATAGTAGTAGTAGTAGTAGTAGTAATAGTAACAGTAGTGGCAGTAGTGGTAGCAGTAGTAGTAGTAATAGTAGTAGTAGTAGTTCCACCTACTGTATCTTCTTGCATAGATCTATTAGAGAGAGAGACAGAGACAGACAGACAGACAGACAGACAGACAGACAGAGAAAAACAGAGAGAGAGGGAGGGAGGGAGAGAGAGGGAGACAGACAGACAGACAGACAGACAGACAGACGGACAGACAGAGACAGAAACAGAGAGACAGACAGACAGACAGAGACAGAAACAGTGAGACAGAGAGACAGAAACAGAGAGACAGACAGACAGACAGACAAAGGCTAAGGAACGCTTTTAATACTGATGTTGAAATACTGCACACTTCATTCCGTGCAATATTTCAGCACTGCAGATAAAGGCTTTCAGTTCACTGAAAGCAGTGATGAGAAATAGGGAGGTGAGTATGGAAGTTAAGAAGTCACTGCATGATGGTATTGTGATCCCTACCCTGACGTATGGAAGCGAGGCGTGGACCTAGCAAGAGGGGAACAAGTCAAGAGTGAGAGCAGTGGAAATGAGTTACTTGAGAGAAGCATGTGGAGTGACGTGTAGGGACAGGTTGACGAATGAAGAAGTGAAGGAACGTTGTGGGGTGGATGTGGATGTGGTTGAGAAGATTAGGAGAAATACACTGAGGTGGTTTGGACATGTGGAGAGAATGGAGAGTGAAAGACTGACTACGAGGGTGTATGTAGGTGAGATGGAGGGAGGGAGAGGGAAGGGTAGACCGAGGATGAGGTGGAGGGATGGAGTTGAGAGGTATATGAGGGAGGGGGGAGTGAGTTGGGGGGGAAGGTAGTCAAATGGTGGGTGACAGAGCGACTTGGAGGCGTTTTGTCTGCGGCCACCCTTTGCGGGATTAGGGCGTCGGGCTATAGATAGATAGATAGATAAAGGCTTGTTATCTCCTATCATATCAGTAACGTCATCTAGCTTCTTATCAATTTCTTCCCTTTACTAGATGATATATTTTAGCTTAGAAGAAAAAACTAGTAAAGATAAAATTAATGGTAGGTGGTGGCGACCATCATCCACTGACTTGATGTAGTGCTGTCTACTTCCTTAGCCTGAATCATTCTTTTTCTGTGCCTGCCCTCCTCTCTTCCTATTTCTCCCATCTTTCCTGTCACTTCTTATTGCTTTTCTTTCCTTTACAGGTGGCTTTACATTGAGTGACAAGCCTAATGGTTTCCTGTAAGCCAAGAAACCATTTACAACGCTGGGTGGTAACCATATAACCAAACCATACGTGCTCCCTACGTGTCAACAAGTGGGTTGGTGGAGGGTTAGTGTCCCTCCCCGTAAAACAAATAACTCAAAGTCAAATGGCCACCCCTTACGGGATTATGGCGTCTGGCAATAGATAGATAGATAGAAATTAAGCCCGGACAGTCAAAAGAAAATTGTCTTGAGGGGCAAAACAAGAAAAAGGATAGGAAAAAAAAGATCTGGAAGAAGTATGGTTGAATTCCAAGGCGATTCACATAAAACACCTCTATTTCATTCCGATAGGCGATTAAAACCCTTGTGTGTTGCGTGTACGGCTCTGTTTACGTCATCATGTTTATTCTGCACCATTTATTCATGTCCTACACCCACCGCCACTCCCACGCCCACACCAGTAGCCTGAGCCAACGAAATGAGGATCCAGTATACTGCTATTTACAGACTACTCACTATAAAAGAAGACAGACTGAAAGCGATCTATCAGTCTATCTATCTATCTATCTACCTATCTATCTACCTATCTATCTATCTATCTATCTATTTATCAACAGCCAGACGTCTTAATCCTGTAAGGGGTGGCCACAAACAAATCGCCTCCATGTCGCCCTGTCCCCTGCCATTTCGATGCCCTTCCCCCCAGCTCACCCCAACGTAATGTAAAAAAAATACTATCTATCTATCTATTGCCAGACGCCATAATCCCGTAAATGGTGGCCATTTGACTTTGAGTTATTTGTTTTACGGGGAGGGGCACTAACCCTCCACCAACCCACTTGTTGACACGTAGGCAGCACGTATGGTTTGGTTATATGGTTACCACCCAGCGTTGTAAATGGTTTCTTGGCTTACAGGAAACCATTTGGCTTGTCACTCAATGTAAAGCCACTTGTAAAGGAAAGAAAAGCAATAAGAAGTGACAGGAAAGATGGGAGAAATAGGAAGAGAGGAGGGCAGGCACAGAAAAAGAATGATAAAGGCTAAGGAAGAAGTAGGCAGCACTACATCAAGTGAGTGGATGACGGTCGCCCCTACCACTAAAAAAAAAAAAAAAAAAGTTGACTATAATTAACCTTGAAAACACCTGTGATGGGGTGTATGGATTTTTTATTTATTTATTTTTTCCTTCCTCTGTCTTCTGAAAAAAAAAATGAACTCAATTATTAAAAGAATTTTTTTTTTGATCCCCTGAAATATTTACTTTACTCTCTCTCTCTCTCTCTCTCTCTCTCTCTCTCTCTCTCACACACACACACACACACACACACACACACACACACACACACAGCTAAACACAGAAACCTACTCTTACTTAAAATTCTCTCTCTCTCTCTCTCTCTCTCTCTCTCTCTCTCTCTCTCTCTCTCTCTCTCTCTCTCTCTCTCTCTCTCTCTCTCTCTCTCTCTCTCATACAATCATCTCTGCTTCATAATCACGTCTCTCTCATCTTTCTTCTCATCTCTCTCTCTCTCTCTCTCTCTCACCTTGAACATCACGTTGAACCTCTCCAAAGGATCGAACTCCACTCCATCCCTGAACCACTTGAACTCTGCCTTCTCCCCCTTGGCCAAAAGTGAACCCTTTCCACTTAGGCTCTCGTACACCAGCTCCTCGTCTGAAAGAGAGAGAAAAAAAAGAGTTAGAGAGAGAGAAAAAGAGAGTTAGAGAGAAAAAGAGAGATAGAGGGAGAAAAAAGAGAGTTACAGAGAGAAAAAAGAGAGTTAAAGAGAGAAAAAAAGAGAGTTAGAGAAAGAAAAAAGAGTTAGAGAGAAAAAAGTTTAAAAAGAGAGTTAGAGAGAGAAAGAGAGTTTGAGAGAGAAAGAGAGCTAG
This sequence comes from Coenobita brevimanus, assembly GCF_032717465.1. Lineage (NCBI taxonomy): Eukaryota > Metazoa > Arthropoda > Malacostraca > Decapoda > Coenobitidae > Coenobita > Coenobita brevimanus. The sequence goes on from NC_137037.1 coordinate 1,769,598, forward strand.
AGAGAGAAAAAAGAGTTAGAGAAAGAAAAAAGTTAGAGAGAGAAAAAGAGTTAGAGAGAAAAGAGTTAGAGAGAGAAAAAAGAGTTAGAGAGAGAAAAAAGAGTTAGAGAGAGAAAAAAGAGTTAGAGAGAGAAAAGAGTTAGAGAGAGAAAAAGAGAGTTAGAGAGAGAAATGAGAGTTAGAGAGAGAGAGAAGAGAGTTAGAGAGAAAAGGAGAGTTAGAGAGAGAAATGAAAGAGTAAGAGAAAAAAGAGAGTTAGAGAGAGAAAAGAGAGTTAGAGAAATAAAAGAGAGTTAGAGAGAGATAAATGAGTTAGAGAGAGAAAAGAGAGTTAGAGAGAGAAATGAGGGAGTTAGAGAAAAAGAGAGTTAGAGAAAGAAAGAGAAAAAAGAGTTAGAGAGAGAAAAAGAAAAAGAAAAAAGTTAGAGAGAGAGAAAAAGGGTTAGGGAAAAGAGTTAGAGAGAGAAAAAAGAGAGTTAGAGTGAAAAAAAGAGAGTTAGAAAGAGTAAAAAGAGTTAGAGAAAGAAAAGGGAGAGTTAGAGAGAGAAAAAGAGTTAGAGAAAAAAAAGTTAGAGAGAGAACAAGAGTTAGAGAGAGAAAAAAAGAGTTAGAGAAAGAAAAAAGAGTTAGAGAGAGAAAACAGAGAGTTAGAGAAAAAAAGGGAGAGAAAAGGAAGAGTTAAAGAGAGAAAAAATTGAAGAAAAAAGTCAGATAGAAAAAACAGAAAGAGGAAAAAAGAGAGGAGAAAGAGAGATAACGAGAGGGAAAAAAGAGTTAGAGAAAATGGAGAGTTAGAGAGAGAGAGAGAGAGAGAGAGAGAGAGAGAGAGAGAAAGGAGAGTTAAAGAGAAAAAGAACTTAGGATCCCTTCGGTTGAAAGAGAGAGGGAAAGAGAGAGAGAGAGAGAGACAGACAGACAGACAGACAGACAGACAGACAGACAGACAGACAGAGAGACAGCATTTATGAATATCTATCGTACATTACCTCGTCTGAGAAAAAAAAAAAAAAAGAGAGAAAGAAAAAGAAAAAAAGAGAGCTGCAAGAGGTGGAGACTCAGGAAGCTGAAAATACGAAGTTAAATGGGAGGTAAAAAGAGTAAAGAGCAGAGGAGCGAGAGTTACCTGAGAATGTAAAGAGCAGATGAAAAAGAGTTACCTGCGAGAGAGTTACCTGAGAGAGTAAAGAGTAGATGAGAGAGAGTTACCTGAGAGAGTAAAGAGTAGATAAGAGAGAGTTACCTGTGAGAGTAAAGAGCAGATGAAAAAGAGTTACCTGAGAGAGAGTTACCTAAGAGAGTAAAGAGAAGATGAGAGAGAGTTACCTGAGAGAGTAAAGAGTAGATGAGAAAGAGTTACCTAAGAGAGAGTTACCTGTGAGAGAGTTACCTGACAGAGTAAAGAGTAGAGGAGAGAGAGTTACCTAAGAGAGTAAAGAGAAGAGGAGAGAGAGCTACCTGAGAGAGTAAAGAGTAGATGAGAGAGTTACCTGAGAGAGTAAAGAGTAGAGGAGAGAGAGTTACCTGAGAAAGTAAAGAGCAGATGAAAGAGAGAGTTACCTGAGAGAGAGTTACCAGAGAGAGTAAAGAGTAGAGAAGATAGTTACCTGAGAGAGTAAAGAGAAGAGGAGAGAGAGTTAGCTGAGAGAGTAAAGAGTAGAGGAGAGAGTTACCTGTGAGAGTAAAGAGCAGATGAAAAAGAGTTACCTGAGAGAGAGTTACCTGAGAGAGTAAAGAGAAGAGGAGAGAGAGTTACCTGAGAGAGTAAAGAGTTGATGAGAGAGAGTACCTGAGAGAGTAAAGAGTAGATGAGAGAGAGTTACCTGAGAAAGTAAAGAGTAGATGAGAGAGAGTTACCTGAGAAAGTAAAGAGTAGATGAGAGAGAGTTACCTGAGAAAGTAAAGAGTAGATGAGAGAGAGTTACCTGAGAGAGTAAAGAGTAGATGGGAGTTACCTGAGAGAGTAAAGAGTAGATGGGAGTTACCTGAGAGAGTAAAGAGCAGAGGAGAGAGAGTTACCTGTGAGAAAAGAGCAACAGAGAGTTGGGAGAAAGAGAGTTGCATAACGTGGGTAAAAAAACAAAAAAAGAATGCCACCACAACTACCACCACTACCACAATCCCCCACCACAACTACCACCACTACCACAAGCCCCCACCACAACTACCACCACTACCACGATCCCCCACCACAACTACCACCACTACCACAAGCCCCCACCACAACTACCACCACTACCACAAGCCCCCACCACAACTACCACCACTACCACAAGCCCCCAACACAACTACCACCACTACCACGATCCCCCACCACAACTACCACCACTACCACGATCCCCTGCCACAACTACCACAACCCCAAATTTACCATCACAACTACCACAAAATTAACCACAACTACCACCACTATTACAAATCCCCCAAATCAACCACACAGTTGCCACCACCACACATTACCACCACTACCACAACTACCACCACTACCACAATCCAACACCATAACTACCACAACTACCACAACCACCACAACTACCACCATTACCACAATCTCCCACCACAACTGCCACCACTACCACCACTACCACAATCCCCCACCAAAACTACCATCACTACTACAGTACCACACCCTTATATTTACCACAATCCCCTCCACAACTACCACCACTACCACCACTACCACAAGCCCCCACCACAACTACCACCACTACCACAAGCCCCCACTACAACTACCACCACCACCACAAACCCCCACCACAACTACCACCACCACCACAATCCCCCACCACAATTGCCATCACTACCACAATCCCCCACCACAACTACCACCACTACCACAATCCCCCACCACAACTACCACCACTACCACAATCCCCCACCACAACTACCACCACCACCACAATCCCCCACCACAACTACCACCACTACCACAATCCCCCACCACAACTGCCACCACTACCACAATCCCACACCACAATTACCACCACTACCACAATCCCCCACCACAATTACCACCACTACCACAATCCCCTACCACCACTACCACCACAACTCACCCTTCACGGACATGGACGCCTCACACTCCGCCTTGCCGTACTTATTCCTCGCCACACACTTGTACGTGCCCTCGTCTCCCCGCTGTACGTGCGAGATCAGTATTTCGTAGTGGCCGCTCTCGTGGTCTCGATGGAGGGTGACCCGGGAGTCCTCCTTGATCTCCTGGTCGTCCTTGAAGCTGAAGGAGGAGAGGGAGTAGATGTAGAACCAGGGGAGTAGATGTAGAAACCAGGGGAGTAGATGTAGAAACCAGGGGAGTAGATGTAGAGACCAGGGGAGTAGATGTAGAAACCAGGGGAGTAGATGTAGAAACCAGGGGAGTAGATAAAGAAACCAGGGGAGTAGATAAAGAAACCAGGGGAGTAGATAGAAACCAGGGGAGTAGACCTAGAAACCAGGGGAGTAGATGTAGAAACCAGGGGAGTAGATAAAGAAACCTGGGAGTAGATGTAGAAACCAGGGGAGTAGATAAAGAAACCTAAAATTCTATATCCTTTCCACTCTAACTTGGCCCAGAATTTCCTCCTTTGGCTGCTTATTCCACGTAGCTCAGGAAAAGACGATGTTACGGCTCTACTTCCTCTTCCTAGCACTTCCTCGTGACTAGCATCGCATTTAAGTAGTTATAACTCGGCATTCAAGGAGAAGAGATCAAGTTGGAGTGAAAGGGGTATAGCTTAAATAATGGCAACCCTCTCCAATCCACCATCCTCCCGTCGGCGGATAGGGAGGGAGACTGAGGGATGTTTGTATGACCAGGCAGCTCCCTATCACCTCGTCCACTGCGATTTAGTTTTGGATAGGGCTGGTTAATATCCTTCTGTACGCTATTTATGCAGAGTATGGCGATATTGGAAGAATTTATATAACACAGGAGAGGACAATAAGGTATAATAAAATAAATCGCTTAAGAAAAGGTGGTAGCTTCTTTAACCGGAAGGAGTACGGGACCTAGACCTATCAGTGCCACCACGTGAAGGCCTCCCTCCTCATCAACGACCTAAGAACCTGACGGGCCGGTAAAGGACTGGGAAAATTATTAGCCAAGCAGAAAGCGAAGAGGGATCAGGTACAACAGAATGAAAGAGGGCTTCGAGCGCCAATCAAACCAGGGATTGGGCCAGCGCGAGAGTGCTTTCCACGTATACACTGGCAATAACACTACGAAGCTTATCATCTGTTATCACCATCACTACAAGCTTATCACCTCCCATCACGGCCTCTGCCCTTATCAGTCTGGCGGCAATGCTTGTTTTCGATGCATCAAACACACGTCAGGTAAACAGGTAATCAGTGTGACCTGTCGGGGTGTTGTGACTGGAGGGTGAGCGGATGTGTCGGTGTGGCGTGGGATCAGACGGGGGTGAAATTGAAAGGCAGGAGATTGACCTCACACACCAACACAAACAAACAGAAACACATACACACACACACACACACACACACACACACACACACACACACACACAGGAGCACAGACACAGAAGCAGACAGACAGAAACACATAAACACACACACACACACACACACACACACACACATACACACACACATACACAGGAGCACAGACACAGAAGCAGACACAGACAGAAACACAGAGTCAGACACACACACACACACACACACACACACACACACACACACACACACACACACACACGCACACACACACACACACACACACACACACACACACACACACACACACACACACACACACACACACACACACACACACACACACACACACACACACACACACACACACACACACACACACACACACACACACACACACACACACACACACACACACACCTTCGAGTAACACAAAACATATCAGTAAGATTTAGGTCATGTATAACAATATTCTGAATTAGTTAGCTTCACTGAACAAAAATGATTAAATAAATAAATAAATGAATAAATAAATGTTTTAGCCTTAAGTTGAAATCAATCTACAGTTCTTTCATCTTAACCTGATTCAAGCATTCGTCCTTTTGCGGTTTATTTCACGTAGCTCAGTGGCAGAATTCGATGATATTACAGGGCGACGTGGAGGCGATTTGTTTGTGGCTACCTCGTATAAGGGATTAAGGCTTTGGCAATGGATAGATAGATTCTTCCCGTAGCACTTCTTCGTGACTAGTACCATATTCTAGTGTTTATTGTTACATCTCAGCATTCAAGATGGAGAGATGGCAATTTTAGGCCAAGTTAGAGTGAGAGGAGTATACTAGGATCCTTGTTCTCCTTAATACCTTCTCCTTAGCGATTTATTTTCCATACCTCTCCTTACTTCTCTCTTGTACATTATCTTTTTAACACCAACATGGGAAGCAAAAAAACAGCACAGAAAGGATTATGAACGAGCTAAAGAATAAACCAGCAAGGAAAAGGTGTTAGGGAGCTTTAAGACGAGAATAGGCCAGCAAAAAAATAGCACAGAAAGGATTATGAACGAGCTGCAGAAATAAACCGCCAAGGAAAAGGTGTTAGGGAGCTTTAAGAGGAGAATAGGCCAGCCAAAAAATAGCACAGAAATTATTATGAATGAGCTATACGCAAAAATAAACCGCCAAGGAAAAGGTGTTAGGGAGCTTTAAGACGAGAATAGGGCAGCAAAAAAATAGCACAGAAAGGATGATGAACGAGCTGCAAACTAAACCAGCAAGGAAATGGTGTTAGGGAGCTCTAAAGAGGAGACTAAGGCCCCTAAAACGTCTTCAGGATTACTTACAACTGCACCTCAGGCATCGGGTCGCCCTTGACGTGGATCGTGTAGGAGAGATTCGTGTTTTCAATGACTTCCGTAGGCTTCATGCGGACGAGGAAGAAGGGACATTTTTCGGCTATGCGGCGCGCCCTTTCCTCCTCCGTTACTGTGGAGGGGAGGAGAGGATGTGAGAGAGAGAGAGAGAGAGAGAGAGAGAGAGAGAGAGAGAGAGAATGGATCCCATATATATACCAGAAATTGATGAAGAATTTTACTGATGAGAGAGAGAGAGAGAGAGAGAGAGAGAGAATGGATCCCAAATATATGCTAGAAATTGATGAAGAATTGTACTGATGAGAGAGAGAGAGAAAGAGAGAGAGAAGAGAGAATGGATCCCAACACACTCCTCCATCATATCCTTCCAATATACCCTCAACATATCCCCAAGATACTCACACTCCTGAACCAACATAGCTCCATCATACCCCCAGCATACCTCCAACATACCCTAACGTACTCACACTCCTGAACCAACATACTCCTCCATCATATCTTTCCAGCATACCCCAACATACCCCCGGCATACCCCAACATACCCCCAGCATACCCCAACATACCCCCAGCATACCTCCAACATACCCTAACATACTCACACTCCTGAACCAACATACTCCTCCATATATCCTCCCAGCATACCCCAACATACCCCCAACATAACCCCAGCATATCCCAGCATACCTCCAACATACCCCAACATACTCACACTCCTGGACCAACATACTCCTCCATCATATCCTCCCAGCATACCCCCAACATACCCAACATACTCACACTCCTGAACCAACATACTCCTCCATCATACCCCCAGCATACCCCAACATACCCCGACATACCCCAGCATACCTCCAACATACTCACACTCCTGGACCAACATACTTATCCATCATATCCTCCCAGCATACCCCAACATACCCCAGCATACCCCCAACATACCCCAACATACTTACACTCCTGGACCAACATACTCCTCCGTCATATCCTCCCAGCATACCCCAACATACCCCAACATACCCCCAACATACCCAACATACTCACACTCCTGGACCAACATACTCCTCCATCATATCCTCCCAGCATACCCCAACATACCCCCAACATACCCAACATACTCACACTCCTGGACCAACATACTCCTCCATCATATCCTCCCAGCATACCCCAACATACCCCAGCATACCCCCAACATACCCCAACATACTCACACTCCTGAACCACCATACTCCTCCATCATATCCTCCCAGCATCCCCCCAGCATACCTCCAGCATACCCCAACATACCCAACATACTCACACTCCTGAACCAGCAGCTGAGCAGAGCATGTTGCAGCAGCGCCCGATTCGTCAGTAGCCTTGGCCGTGTAGATGCCGGAGTCTTGCTTTCGGCAGTTGAGGATCTGAGAGAGAGAGAGAGAGAGAGAGAGAGAGAGATGGGTGGAGAGAGAGAAGAACAGATACATAGATTAGTGAGAAAGAGAGAGAGAGAGAGAGAGAGAGAGAGAGAGAGAGAGATGGAGGGAGAGAGAGAGAAAAAAAAGATATATAGATTAGGGAGAGAGAGAGAGAGAGAGAGAGAGAGAGAGAGACAAAGACATAAGTAGACAGACAGACAGACAGACAGACGGAGAGAGAAAGAATAAGGAAACGAGGAAAGGAATAAAAATATTAAATGATTTATAGAGGTAAAGAATAATCACAATAATAAATAATAATAATAATAACTAAACGACTATCTATTTATCAATCTATCGAGGAAAAAATAAAGATAGATAAAGATAAATAAAAATAATAATAATAATAATAATAATAATAACAATAATAACAATAATAATAATAATAATAATAATAATAGCAATAACAACAACAACAACAATAATAATAATAATAGTAATAATAACAATAATAATAATAATAATAATAATAACAACAACAACAACAATAATAATAATAATAATAATAATAATAATAATAATAATAATAATAATAATAATAATAATAATAATAATAATAATAATAATAATAATAATAATAATAATAATAATAATAATAATAAACGAAATAGATTAATAAAATGTCTTAAAATATCACCAACATTATTAAAAAGACATTCTCTAATTGAAGGATTTAATCAGGTCTTTATGCATAGTATCTGAAGGTCATAAATTTCCTCCTTTCACTTTAACTTGGCCCAAATTTTCGTCCATTTTCTGCCTATTTCACATAAGTCATTGGCAGGAAAAGATAATACTCGACTTCGGCTCTATATCCTTATCCACAGCACTTCTTCGTGACTAGCGCCATAGTCTAGTGTTAATCTATTGTTACAACTCAGCATTCAAGATGGAGGTGTGGCAATTCCAGGCCAGGTTAGAGTGAAAGGAGGATAGTGAATAAGTCGCCAAACATCATGATTTAAGGACAACTGACAGGACAAAACATCAGTGCAGGAATTAGACGATCCAGTATCATTTTCCTGATCACATGTGCAGCCAAGGACAAAAGTTTGCTTACATTTTCACTGCGTCTATGATTAAGGTATGTCTGTCGCTTTTCTCCACGAAGTAATGTATAGAAGAGAATTTACTACAGACTGAGAACCAAAACAAAGCCTCTCCCAGCTCAGAAAGATTAGCCAGCAGAAAAAGAGGAGTAGAAGAGATGTAATATTTGGCAAACATCACTTCCTTGCCGAAGCCTCATGTTAAAGAGAATTTCCAGTGGACAGAAAAAACATACCAAGCCTCTCACAGCTCAGAAATAATAGCCAGAAGAAAAGCAGAGGTAGAAGGGGTGAAATATTTGGCAAACATATCTACGCTGCTAAAGCCTCATTTCAAAGAGACTCTCCAATGGGCAGAGAAACATACGAAGCCTCTCACAGCTTAGGAATATTAGCCAGCAGGAAGTGAAAGGTAGAAGAGGTGAAATATCTGGCAAATATATCTATAATGCTCGAGCCTCAGGTAAACGTGACTCTCCTATGGGCGGAAAAACATACCAAGCCTCTCCCAGCTTAGGGATATTAGCCAGCAGGAAGTGAAAGGTAGAAGAGGTGAAATATTTGCCAAACGTAAAAGCTTCATACAAAAGAGAATTTCCAGTGGACGGGGCAGCACACCAAGCCTCTCCCAGCTCAGAAATAATAACCAGGGGAGGGAACTGACATGGAGACGAGATGAAATGGTAAGCAAACTTCCTCCTGCTGCACCATCACCAACATCAACTCTTTACATCAATTCACAACATCCATCGCAACTTAGGCAAACGTTTTTTTAAATCAACACGCGTATAGGGTATGTAAACGTTCCTTGTGCAGGCATCTTGTTAAAACGTCCACGCTGACACGGTGCAATTAGAGGTGGGAAGGAATTACTGTGGGTTATTTATGCGTAATTATCTCCTTAATAACCTCATTTATTGGACTAATGTTTATAGAGTACACTTTAGGGCCTAATTATAATTTATTCTTTAGGAATTATTTATGGCCTGGTTGCTTCCTTTGTTTAAATACAAAAATAAGAGTCATGATGTTAAAAGTCTTCCAGTCGTCATTAAATAATAATAATAATAATAATAATGATAATAATAATAATAATAATAATAATAATAATGATAATAATAATAATGATAATAATAATAATAGTGGTAGGTGGTGGCGACCATCATCCACTCACTTGATGTAGTGCTGCCTACTTCTTCCATAGCCTTTATCAGTCTTTTTCTGTGCCTGCCCTCCTCTCTTCCTATTTCTCCCATCTTTCCTGTCACTTCTTATTGCTTTTCTTTCCTTTACAGGTGGCTTTACATTGAGTGACAAGCCAAATGGTTTCCTGTAAGCCAAGAAACCAATTACAACGCTGGGTGGTAACCATATAACCAAACCATACGTGCTCCCAGTGTATCAGCAAGTAGGTTGGTGGAGGGTTAGTGCCCCTCCCCGTAAAACAAATAACTCAGAGTCAAATGGCCACCCCTTACGGGATTATGGCGTCTGGCAATAGATAATAATAATAATAATAATAATAATAATAATAATAATAATAATAATAATAACAATAATAATAATAATAATAATAATCCATCCATCATCCAATCCTACACTGTTCCATGAGGAGCGTAGGAGCCCGGGGCTAGGCAGTTGGTCCTCATATTTAAGATGAGTGAAATAATAATAATAATAATAATAATAATAATAATGATAACAATAATCATACAAATAATGGTAATGATGGTAATGACAGTGATACCATTGCCGGTAATAATAATAATAATAATAATAATAATAATAATGATAATAATAATAATAAATTCGTGGAGTCACACATACACCTACCAAAACCCAGGGAACAACAGGCCAATAAATAAAAAAAAAATTATCATATTTTTATTTATATATCAAAATTTCGAGGGAGAAAGAGCGTGGATATTTATTGCTCTTTTACGTCAGATTTCTTTATTTTTACCTAACAAAGAAAAGTGGCGACCATCATCCACTCACTTGATGTAGTGCTGCCACCTTCTTCCTTAGCCTTTATCATTCTTTTTCTGTGCCTGCCCTCCTCTCTTCCTATTTCTCCCATCTTTCCTGTCACTTCTTATTGCTTTTCTTTCTTTTACAGGTGGCTTTACATTGAGTGACAAGCCAAATGGTTTCCTGTAAGCCAAGAAACCATTTACAACGCTGGGTGGTAACCATATAACCAAACTATACGTATTCCCTACGTGTCAACAAGTGGGTTGGTGGAGGGTTAGTGCCCCTCCCAGTAAAACAAATAACTCAGAGTCAAATGGCCACGCCTTACGGGACTATGGCGCCTGGCAATAGATAGATAGATAGATAGAAAAGCAGGATGAAGATATTTGAAGATATATAGGGTATTTTATTGTCTTTATTGTTTTTTTAATAAGGTGGGGCAGCATTCAAGACAGGAAACAGAAAATGGAAAAGACGAGAAAAGGGAAAACTTTCTTAAGACAGGGATGTGGAAATACACTTAGGATCGATTAATTACCTGTCGTGACTCAGGTGTTGCCTCTCTCTCTCTCTCTCTCTCTCTCTCTCTCTCTCTCTCTCTCTCTCTCTCTCTCTCTATCTATCTATCTATCTATCTATCTATCTATCTATCTATCTATCTATCTACCTACCTACCTTCCTATCTATCTATGTATCTATTCATCTCTATCTATTTATCTGTCTATATCATCTACAGTATTTACCTCTCTCTCTCTCTCTCTCTCTCTCTCTACCTACCTACCTACCTACCTACCTATCTATCTATCTATTCATCTCTATCTATTTATTTGTCTATATCAACTACAGCATTTACCCCTCTCTCTCTCTCTCTCTCTCTCTCTCTCTTCATAAATACATCTTAGTTACGAGACAAAAAATTACGCAAGTTATTATTTTTCTGGAGGATGATCAAGGGGAAGGAATGAAAAAAATATATTCCTTGCCTAAGTCATCATGTCAAAAATTTCTTAAGTTACGACGGGAAATCGAGCGTAAGAATATTTCAGAATCCCAAGAGAGAGAGAGAATTATAACTGGGATAACTGGGATAATTATAACTGGGATATTTATAACTGGGATATTTATAACAGAGGAAGTTACAAATATATTCACGTAACTCCACTCCATTCCACGTAACATGACGATAAATTGATAAACGTACAAGGAATAATCACAGGTAGAGACGCAACATTTCAAAACATTACACTCCCCGTATTTTCATCTGGTATGGACGCCCCCTAACACCTTTTCCTGGGTGATTTGGTCTGCTACACCTTACTGTCCTCCGCTGCGTTACGTAAATTCTTCTAACATCACCTCAGTTTACATGCATTGTGGGAGAGGATGGTTTCTAATCTCTAAAAATAAATCGCTACGGAGGAGGTGTTAGGGAGCTTCCTTGACCGACGAGTTAAAGACACTTACAATATACCTCCCATTATATCAAAAGGTTATACGCATACACATATATCACATACGCATCCGGAGGTCAGGAAAATACCCGACTCCAAGAAACATACATATATAAGGGATCAATGAAAAAGAAAATGCAAGAAGTACACCGTGCAGGGTTAGGTATACTCTGGAGGGCAAATGGAGTATACCTGGAGACTATGCCTGCTCCCGTGGTCGCTGATCTGGAGCAAAAATGATGAGGATAAGACGCGTGTGGAGAGAGTAGTTTGTGAGTGGGTGAAAGATGTGTGTGTGTGTGTGTGTGTGTGTGTGTGTGTGTGTGTGTGTGTGTGTGTGTGTGTGTGTGTGTGTGTGTGATTGGATAGGTGTGTGAGGTGTGTATGATGAAAGGTGTGTGATGAAAGGTGTGTGATGAGGCAGGTGTGTAGTGAGACAGGTGTGTGGTGAGATAGGTGTGTGATGAAAAATATGTGATGAGAGAGGTGTGTGATGAGACAGGTGTGTGATGAAAGGTGTTTGAATAGACAGGTGTGTGATGAGATAGGTGTGTGAAGAGGTAGGTGCGTGATGAGACAGGTGTGTGATGAGAGTTGTGTGATGAAAGGTATGTGATGAGACAGGTGTGTGATGAAATAGGTGTGTGAAGAGACAGGTGTGTGATGAGACAGGTGTGTGATGAGACAGGTGTGTGATGACAGGTGTGTGATGAGACAGGTGTTTGGGGAGAATTTATTTGTTGAAGGTCAGACTTGTGAATGAGATGTGAAATGATGAGAGAGAGAGAGAGAGAGATGAAAATGATGGAAGCAGAATGAGGTTACAGAAAAATGTGCTTGAAATATTATCTCAAAGTCACCAAGAAATGAAAATATTGGTGGGAAAGAATACCTAAATAAATCAATAAAGAAATAAAGACAATAGAGGTAGAGATATAAGGGAAAGAGTTGGTAAAGAAAGAAGAAAATCCATTGAATAAAGACAAAGAAATTAGGGAGCTGCAAAAAATATATATATTCTTGATGTTTTAAGCAGAGTCAGGAAAAAAAAAAATACCTAGGTAGAAAAGGCGAATATATCTGAAAATAGATATATATGTAAAACTACAGGTATAAAACAGATGTTAAAAAAATAGAAGTGAAAGAAAAAATATTGTGAGTGAGACAGACCATACACTCCTACACCCAGCCTCGGTACACTCATTTATACACTTACATCAATTTTGCTTCATGTTTTCATCAGTTTATTCATCTTCACTTCATTCTCCTTGCCTCACGGTCACTTCATTCTATTATTCATTATTTTGCAGCTTCATTCTCTTATTCACTCTCTTCCCCTTCCCTTCACTCTCATAACTTTCTTCCTCAAATTTTTCTTCGTCATCTGAGTTACCTTCTAATACTTTAATTTATTTCCTTATATATTATTCTTCAGTGAAATGGCTTGGGACAGGGCGACATGGAGGCGATTTGTTTGTGGCCACCCCTTACGGAATAAAGGCGTCTGGCAATAGGTAGATGGTAATTCATTTTCTTATACTGTCTTTCATTTTCCTTCATTCCGTCTTCCATCAGCTCGACTTCCTTCCTCTCCTTCTGTGCTTTATTTAGCTTTCACATTCCCTCTTACCTTTTTGTCCATTCACCCCCTTCTCGTACTCTCTCTCTCTCTCTCTCTCTCTCTCTCTCTCTCTCTCTCTCTCTCTCTCTGCTTCATTTTCCCTCCATCTCTCCCCAACCTTCCTTCCTCTCCATCTTTCCTCCATCTTTGGCAGACCATTTTTCTTTGATCAAACTTCTGTACTTCAATTAATCAGCTTTTTCGACTGCTTTGAAAATTTCTCTTTGCCAGTCTCTCTCTCTCTCTCTCTCTCTCTCTCTCTCTCTCTCTCTCTCTCTCTCTCTCTCTCTCTCTTTTGTAATGTACCTTGATCTCTCTTTCTCCGTTTTTTTTTTTTTTCAGTACTCCGTTTCATCATCTTTCCTTCCTCATCACCTTCATTCTAAACCTCCCTTCCATTCCCTTCCATCATCCAATCTTCGTCTTCCAGTGTGATTTCCACCTCTCCTTCCACCTCCTCCACGTTAAACCTTCCTTCATACCCTTCCACTTTTCATCCACCTCCTCCTCCACCTCCTCCATGCAAAACACTCCCTTTCATAACCCTCCATCATTCCCTGTCACTCTATTAAAACCGAAAGGGCTACGGTTGCATGCAGATCCTCAGTAATTTAAGGTCATTTGTGGAACTTTTGTGAGCATAGAAGCATAGACAAAGTTAGCCTGCATGCCATGTTCCAGACCGCAGTTAGCAGCCAGGTAAATAAGGACACTACGCCTTACTCTCATTAGAAAAGAGGTGAGTTTGCATTTACCCTTGCCCTCTCGGGTTCAATCACACGAGTTAAGTTTCCTCCTCTCACCTCTTCTCTCACCTCCCTCTTGCTCATTCCTCCTCCCACCTAGCTTCCTCACTCATACAGCAAGGCCCAGATGAGCGAGAACCACTTAACGCATCTTCAATCTCCATCTCATATCTCTTATTCCACTTCCATCATCTAATCCTTTTTTCGATCTAGCCTCCTTACCCAGCCAGGAAGCACCAGACAAGCCAAAACCACTTTCAGTTTATCTTACACCTCCACGTCACTTCCTCCACCTCCTTCTCACCAAAATCTTCCACTTCACCTCCTCATCCACCCACCCAGCCACATACATTCCACATCCACTCGACAAAATATCCTGAATCTCCACGTCTCGTCTTCCACTTCCACCTCCTCACTAAATCTTCCATCTAACTTCCTCATCCACCCACCAAACCACAGAAAATCCACATCCATTCAACACCATATCTTAAATCTCCACATTTCCTCCACTTCCTTCTTACTAACCCTCCACATCTCTTCCTCCACCTCCTTCTCATTAAACCTTCCACCTAACTTCCACACCCATCTAAGAAGTCCAAACACTCCTGAACCCCCATCAACCCCTAAAAACACCTGAACCCACACCCACGAAGCCCCGAACCCTCCTGAACCCACACTAACCTATACCAAACCCTCCTGAACACACACACACCTATACCAAACCCTCCTGCACCCACACCCACCTATACCAAACCCTCCTGCACCCGCACCCAAGCCCCAAACCCTCCTCAACCCCCACCAACCCTTAAAAACACCTGAACCCACACCCACGATGCCCCGAACCCTCCTGAACCCACACCCACGAAGCCCCGAACCCTCCTGAACCCCCACCAACCCTTGAAAACACCTGAACCCACACCCACCAACCCTTGAAAACACCTGAACCCACACCCACAAACCCCGAACCCTCCTGAACCCCTCAACCACGTACCCTGAGTGAGTGCTGGGCTCCGGTGTCGACTTGCTGCACTCTGTCTGCCAGCTTGTCATCCAGGGGCTTGTTGTCCTTAAGCCAGGTCAGGAAGTAGGGCGTGGGATGGGCGACCTCGCACACGAAGGTCACGCCCTCTCCCGCTGGCGTGTGTGGGGGGAAAATCAAACAGGTTATTGACAGGTGTTGAGACCCCTCATTGATGACGGTGGATTAGGACTGAAGAGTATTTTTTGGAGGGTATAACTTGGATGGGATGGAGAAGTGATGGTTAATTGAAACTCTCTGGCTCAAAGTCTGAAGAAACTGGAGGAAACTAGGTGTACCATAGGGAAACTTAGTGAATTACAAGGACACTAGGTAACTGAAACGTTCCTAGATTAAAAACTGAAGGCACTGCTAGGGGACACTGCAAGATTGTGACATTAACTTTCTCCTAGACTTAAAGACGAAGGTGTTTTTTGAAGATATGAAACAGCACTGTATAATTCCCCTCAAAGTAGAATTAGAAGTGGCTGCTGAAGATTATAAACTGTCTTTTGGCTGTATAAACTAATGTCCTGCTGTTTGTAGGTGGAATATACGGGTTTCTGGTGTACGGGGACTTGATAGGTTGATGGTAATAAAGACTCTTGTGGAAATAAAAAGTGCCTTGGTATGGTGGGCGAGAAGGTTTATAAATATTGACCTTAATGTGCTATGGATAAGATAGTTGATAAAAATAGTGTCAGTTCAAAAAATAAACAGCAAAAAATAATGTGCTAATCCATTTTAAAACACTTTCCAAATTCTAATAATACATTGATTTTAGGACTCACTCCTCCTATAGTCATATACTTAATCTACACTACCACAAATATGCACGTTTAATTAATATCCTTTTTTTTATATCCATGTATATGAGAGAGGGGGGTGTGAGCTGGGAGCAGGGCAGTGAAATGGCGGGGGACAGGGCGACGTGGAGGCGATTTGTTTGTGGCCACCCCTTACCGGATTAAGGCGTCTGGCAATAGATAAATAGACTGATAGATAGATAGATTATTATTTTTATTTTTATTATTATTATTATTATTATTATTATTATTATTATTATTATTATTATTATTATTATTATTATTATCATCGTCATCATCATCATCAAGTATCATCATCAATTATTATTATTATTATTATCATTATTATTATTATTATTATTATTATTATTATTATTATCATTATTATTATCATTGTGCTTGGAATATTCAGAATCTTAAGTGTGTTTATATGATGCTGTACAATTCTATATTATATTTTATGCTCATCACGTAAAGTATTGCTAAGGTATAGATTTTTATTTCCTTCATTTATTTATTTATTTATTAAGATTGGAATTATTAGATTGTGTTTTAAGATGGATTTATGTGGCTATGATGCAGTGTAGTGAGAGGTGTGGTGTGGTGCTGCGTCTGTCACTACAATTCAGTAACTACAAGGCGACCAGACCAGAGCTTCTATCCTCGTTGGGTAAGGAGGCTCCCTGACACCTGTTCCTTAGTGATTTATTTTCGGATAGGGTTGGTTGATATCCTTCTGTGCGGTATTTGTGCAGGGTATGGTGACATTGGAAGGATTTATGCAAAACAGGTGGACAGTAAGATGTAATAAAGCAAATAAATCGCTTAGGAAAAGGTGTTAGGGAGATTTTGGATATGGCTGGTTGATATCCTTTTGTACGGCATTTGTGCAGGGTATGGCGATATTGGAAGGATTTATGTAACACAGAGGAGGACAGTAATGTGTATTAAACAAAATAAGTCGCCAAGGAAAAAGTGTTAGGGAGCTTCCTTATCCGACGAGAATAATCCGGATTCACACACACACTCCTACCATCCACTCCTCGTATGTAGGATTTGTTTTGCAGGAAAGACAAAGGACGTGTAGATTTTTCCTTTGTGTTCTTCCTGTAAATCAATATCTTAGCTATGAGAGGAAATTGACCGCTTGTGAGTTCTGGGCCACAAGAAGTTGAAAATGTCGACATCATCCACTCACTTGATGTAATGCTGCCTGCTTCTTCCTTCACCTTTAGCATCCTTTTTCTGTGCCTGTCCTCCGCTCTTCTCCCATCTTTCCTGTCACTTCTTATTGCTTTTCTTTCCTTTACAGGTGGCTTTACATTGAGTGACAAGCCTAATGGTTTCCTGTAAGCCAGGAAACCATTACAACGCTGGGTGGTAACCATATAACCAACCCATACGTGTTCCCTACGTGTCAACAAGTCAGTTGGTGGAGGGTTAGTGCCCCTCCCAGTAAAACAACTAACTCAAAGACAAACAGCCACCCCTTACGGGATTGTGGCGTCTGGCTATAGATAGATATATTGGTAGACATATGATTTGCTTTGTACTGCGTAAGTATCTTTTAAAACAGAAAAATATCCAGTGATAATATTTTAATATCATATACCAAGTAGTTGCTGAACAATGTTATGCTTAGATTTAATTGTAAGGAGGAAATACAAAGGAGTGTTTCACCGTCAAAAGATGGACGGTCTTCGAATCTGTATTTTCCTTCTTTACAGCTAAATTGGAGGGTGAGAGACTGACGAGGAGAGTGTATGTGAGTGAGGTGGAGGGGGGGAGAGGGAGAGGGAGGCCGCGGAGGAGATGGAGGG
>NC_137037.1:1794860-1799860 GCF_032717465.1 Coenobita brevimanus
TGGATGGAGATAGGCTACGATGAATAATGTCCTAAAAATGAATTGCTGGAATGTAGGTGTTAGGGGAGAGCCAAGGGGACACTGGGGATAGCGAGAAATAAATATAAATAATTAAATAACACCACACCATCACCACCACACAGGAAATAATATCCATCTGTGTACATCGATTAGTGTATGAGAAAAGCATTCGACAAAGATATATATATAGACAAAAAGGAGTAATAAATTGTCATGCACGGTATAGGAGGACGAAATCAGCGAGGAGGAAATAAATCGAGCTGAAAAAGACGGGAAGGAATCATAGAAAAACGTTTAAAATTAAAAAAAAAAAAAAAAAAGGCGAAGTTTCACCTCGAACTCAAACGCAGCCTCGTGACGTCATGAGCAGTGTTGCCAACGAGTCGAGAAAAAGTTGTTATTATTTTCACGTCTTTCAGGATCGGTCTGGTGTATGTTGGAAGCCCGCTATGCATGAGGACAACTCGCTTTTTTCCCGAAATTCAGGGATACAGACACAAACTTAAACAAAGAAAAGTAAGAAAGTGAAAGGAAAGGTAAAACCAGTGAGTGTGGCAACGCTGGTGTGTTTTAAAGAACTCTTGGTCTGTGGCCGGTGTTTTGTGTGGTTTGGAAGCTTACAAACACCTTCTCCTTAGCGATTTATTTTTGGATTTAGGTAATTCATATCCTTTTGTACGCTATTCATGTAGAGTATGGCAATATTGAAAGAATTTATATAACACAAGAGTGGAAAGTGTAATATAACAAACCGCTAAGGAGAGGGTGTTAGGGAGCTTCCTTAACAGACAAGAATACGGGCCTGTGTTTACGTCTGCAACTGTGCAATTGCAGATATTGAGAGACTTCCTTGCGATGCAGAAGGACGAGAAAACAAGGAGATTCAAGAACTAGTGATGCAGTGTTCAAAACTAAGAAAATTCTTTATAAATTGACGTTAGAATTTTGTAGCTAATGTACTTGAAAAACGGAGAGAGACTTTTGCCAGCGACTGTTCTTTGAGGGAAATTTAATATTCTAAAGTGAATAAGGAATGAGAGAATTACCGAATGTGTGTATATTCATTGAGGTGGTTTGGCCAGGTAGAGAGGATGGAGTGAGACTAACCAGGAGAGTGTATGTGCGAGTGAGAAATACATTGGGGTGGTTTGGCCATGCGGAGAAAATGGAGTGAAACTAAGAGAGTGTATGTGTGTGAGAAATACATTGAGGTGGTTTGGCCACGTGGAGAGGATGGAGAGTGAGACTAACTAGGAGAGTATGTGAGTGAGATGGAGGTAAGGACTGGAAGGGAGAGACAAAGGATAATATGGAGGGATGGAGTAGAGAGGTATATGAGAGAAGGGGATGCAAACTGGGGGGAGGGCAGAGAAATGGCAGAGGACAGGGGAGCATGGAGGCGATTTGCTTGTGTCCACCACTTACGGAATTAAGGTGTCTGGCAACAAATAGATAGACTGATAGATAACAGAGACTTGACTGTGGGTACGAAGAGATGTGAAAAGCAGTGTACAGGATGGGATGATAATGCTGAAAAAAAAAATATTTGCTCAGGAAGGACAGAGTTGACGGGACTGTCTTTGATTATAGTTTTTTTATTATTATTATTATTATTATTATCTTTGTTATTCAGACCACAGAATTCTAAACACATCCTCAATGTGCCAGGAACTGCTCATTGTAAGAAGCTGTTTATGTTAAGGAAGCAAGCCATAGGATTAAATTGATTTCTTTCGATTACTTTTTCAGTGCACCCGATAGTCAAAACCATGAAATCCTTTTTTTCTTTCCTTTTCTCTGTTAAAAGTAAAAAGTGATCCCATAATGTTTTTTTATATATGTTTTCTGTAAAAGTTAAGTAAAAAGTAAGCCCATAATGCTATTTTTTCACAGTTTCAAAAACCAAGGAGCACTGTACAAAACAAAATTCTTGGATATGTCACATTGACTCAAAAGAATGCATAATAATAATATCTAAATAATATCTATGTGTCTTATCTACACACCATTGTTAGGGGCCTATTCACAAGCAGTTCTGGTACAAAGTGCGAAATTAATAGTTACTGCTCATCAAAAAGACAGAAAATCAACATAAGGCTTTTGCATGAAGCTGGAAATACAAGGCACTTACCCCACATCAGCCTCCATAGCACAGGTTGCCAACATACACAGAAGATATCAAAGTTAGTCTTGAAAATCGACACAAACAAGACAAAAAAAGCGAAATCTGGCAACACTGTTCAGAAGTCCTTGTCTGACAGGCCCGCCAATCAGATGAGAGTATTTTTCCTGACGTTAAATTAGTATTCATGTCACGAGGAGCAAAAGCATCAAGAAGAATCATAAACAAAAACAGACTGAAGACGAGCCGATCGAATTTTGGCGCCGGAATTCGAGGTATGGGGGAAACAATAGATGAAAATGTGAGTCAACAATAAATTAAGATAAACCAAACATAAAATCAAGAGGAAAAAGTAAATAAAACGAGGTAATAAGGAGACAGTTCCAGTAACGTAGGGTGGAGTATGGATTCTTTGTTTACCGCCTTCTGGGCCTCGGTCTTCTGTTTCTTCGCCTTGGGTTCCTCTTTCGGCTCTTCCCTCTTCTTCGCGTCCTCTTGGGCTTTCTTCACCTCTTCCTCTTCGGCTACGGGAGAGACAGCTGCCTCTTCCCTCCAGAACTCCTCCACATCCTGTTCCTCTTCCCCATCTACGGCCTCTTGTGCCATGGCCTCGAAAGCGTCATCTACCGAATTCTCCTGATCGTCCATGGCCTTTGCTTTGCCGCCTTTTTTCTCCTGTTTCTTCTTCTCCTCTGCCTCCTTTCGCTGTTTCTCCTCTCTTTCCTTTCGTTCCTTCTCCTCTCTTTCCTTTCGTTCCTTCTCCTCTCTTTCCTTTCGTTCCTTCTCCTCTCTTTCCTTTCGTTCCTTCTCCTCTCTTTCCTTTCGTTCTTTCTCCTCTCTTTCCCTACGTTCCTTCTCTTCTTTTTCCTTCCTCAACTTCTCTTCTCTTTCCTTCCTCTCCTTTTCTTCCTTCTCTTTCTTTAGCTTCTCTTCTCTCTCCTTTCTCTCTTTCTCTTCCTTTTCTTTCCTTGCCTTTTCTTCTTTCTCTCTTTTCTCTTTTTCCTCTTTCTCTTTTCTAAGCTTTTCCTCCTTCTCTTTCCTCTCTTGCTCTTCTCTCTCTTTCTTTTCTCTTTCCTCTCTCTCTTTCTTTTCTTTCTCTAGCCTCTCCTTCTCTTCTCTTTCTCTTCGCTCTCTTTCTTCCTTCTCCTTCCTTTCTTTCTCTTCTCTTTCTTTTCTTTCTCTTTCCTCTTTCTCCTTTCTCTCTTTCTCCTCTCTCGCTTTCCTTTCTTTCTCTTCTCTCTCTTTCCTCTCTCTTTCTTCCCTCTCTTTTCTTTCCCTTTCTTCCTTCTCTTTCTTCTCTCTCTCTAGTCGCTCTTTTTCCTCTCTTTCTTTTCTCTCATTTTCTTCTCTCTCCTTCCTCTCTTTCTCTTCTTTCTCTTTTCTTAGCCTTTCTTCTCTCTCTTTCCTTTCTTTCTCTTCTTTCTCTTTCCGCTTCCTCTCTTCCTCTTCCTTCCTCTTCTTCTCTTCCTCTTCTTTTCTCTTCCTCTCTTCCTCTTCCTTCCTCTTCCTTTCTTCTTCTTCCTTCCTCTTCCTCTCTTCCTCTTTCTTCCTCTTCCTCTCTTCCTCTTCCTTCCTCTTCTTCTCTTCCTCTTCTTTCCTCTTCTTCTCTTCCTCTTCCTTCCTCCTCTTCTCTTCTTCTTCCTTCCTCTTCCTCTCTTCTTCTTCCTTCCTCTTCCTCTCTTCTTCTTCCTTCCTTTTCCTCTCTTCTTCCTCTTTCCTCTTCCTTTCTTCTTCTTTCCTCTTCTTTTCTTCCTCTTCCTTTCTTTTCCTCTCTTCCTCTTCCTTCCTCTTCCTCTCTTCTTCTTCCTTCCTCTTCCTTTCTTCCTCTTTCCTCTTCCTCTCCTCTTCTTCCTTCCTCTTCTTCTCTTCTTCCTCCTTTCTTTTCCTCTCTTCTTCTTCCTTTCTCTTCTTTTCTTCCTCTTCCTTTATTTTCCTCTCTTCCTCCTCCTTCCTCTTCCTCTCTTCTTCTTCCTTCCTCTTCCTTTCTTCTTCTTTCCTCTTCCGCTCCTCTTCTTCCTTCCTCTTCTCCTCTTCCTCCTTTCTCTTCCTCTCTTCTTCTTCCTTCCTCTTCCTTTCTTCTTCCTTCCTCTTCTTTTCTTCTTCTTCCTTCCTCTTCTTCTCTTCTTCTTCCTTCCTCTTCCTCTCTTCCTCTTTCCTCTTCTTTTCCTCTTCTTCCTTCCTCTTTTTCTCTTCCTCTTCCTTCCTCTTCCTTTCTTCCTCTTCCTTCCTCTTCCTTTCTGCCTCTTCCTTCCTCTTCTTCTCTTCTTCTTCTTTCCTCTTCTTCTCTTCCTCTTCTTTCCTCTTCTTCTCTTCCTCTTCCTTCCTCTTCTTCTCTTCCTCTTCCTTCCTCTTCTTCTCTTCCTCTTCCTTCTTCCTCTTCTCTTCTTCTTCCTGGGAGGTGTAACAAATGGATGGTGCTAAG
Organism: Coenobita brevimanus; assembly: GCF_032717465.1. Taxonomy (NCBI): domain Eukaryota; kingdom Metazoa; phylum Arthropoda; class Malacostraca; order Decapoda; family Coenobitidae; genus Coenobita; species Coenobita brevimanus. The sequence continues at coordinate 1,799,426 of NC_137037.1, forward strand.
GCTTATCACACTTCTAATTCAAACAACTAAAACACACACACATCTTCATAACACCACAATATGCACCTTAACACATCCCTATATGTTTCTAAAGCACACCTGTTCATGCCTACACACTCCTGCACACCTGGAGAAGATCTAGGGCACCTCTACACACCCCTCTGCACCTCTACGCATCCTAGCACATTTCTACACACTTCGAAAAGACACTTCATCATGCCTACACATTCCTACACGCACAGAGTATATTTAAAGCATGTCTACACATCATATTGCACCCCTAGGAATATCTACACACCTCAGCACATTTATAAATACACTGCCACATCCCTATCCACCTCTGTTCACTCCTACACATCCCTACGGACATTGCACATCTCTAGAACACCCCTATGCACACCTACGCATTTTTACACACCTCGGAATGTTCCAAAA
>NC_137037.1:1807360-1819860 GCF_032717465.1 Coenobita brevimanus
ACGTTTGGCCCAGAAATCAGCTTCTTCTTCTGCTTCCTTTGGAGGCGAGACTTCCTGTACCACATCAAGACTTCTTCGTTTTTTGGGAGGGGGTTTTTCAGCCTCTCGTCTGAGACCTTCCCCTAACAGCTGTTCTAAATGTGGTACGTCGTGCACCACCTGCGTCACTGGAATGTCAGTGTCAAACCATCTGTCAATTAGAGCTTCATCTGGTGATGTCTCCCGGTAACTGGGTGGCGAAACCATTAGATGATGACGGTCCTCATAATATTCGTCCTCCTCCTCTTCGTCAATGAATGGAACCGTCCGTCGGTATCTAAGCGGGGGTGATGCAGCTCCAGAACCCCAGACGTCGGATTCAGTGACTTCTCTTCTCGTTTCCGTCCCACTTTCTTGAACCACAATCCTGGTCTGAGTTGTGCTCCAGCCCTGCTTCTGTGTTGCAGCTGGGCGTGTCTGGCTCTCCTCTGAAGCAAACCACCGCTCAATTAAGGCATCATCGTCATCTTCCTCCGATGGCTCTTCGACCTCTTCTATTTGTATTTCCTGCACCTTATGCTTGACTGTGCGTCGTGCAGGTGGGGACGCCCTTCCGGCCCATATGTCCTGCCACTCCTGACCAGTGTCCCCGGCAGCGCCTGCAACAACCTCTAATGGCGGCTCCTCCTCGACTGAGGCTGTGGTCTGGCGCCTTGCTGGGGGTGATGTGTCTCTCCCGCCCCAAAAGTCCTCTATTTCAGGCTCCTGTGAGGTTGTCCCTGTGTCAGACTTACTTACAGGCACCTTTATCGTACTTGTGTTCTCAGATAAGCTGTTAATGTATCAGAATAATAACTTTTACCTATGCAAGCACAGCAACTGAAATTCAAATCTGCATGTGGAAACGTAAGAAAGAGTATTATATTTGTAGTCAGTGGAAAATGTGTGCTATAACTATCGTGCCTGGTTACTTGAGCTACTGGCATGCCTTTGGTGTTGTGGTGCGTCGCAGTGGTTATGTTAGTGGCGTTAGTGTGAGTGTGTGAGTTCCGGCAGCTGATTCTTGGCTACAGACACGAAGATAACGCCACAATGTCCTCAACAAAAACAGCACTGGAATCGATAAACCATCATCGTGTAGCTTTCAGTCCATCAGTACTCTTGTGTGAGCAACATACCCCGTAGAAAGCCACACATAAAATGGTAGTCAACTGAAATATACATATATTCACAAACACTTTCTCACTCACTGACCTAAGATATACATTGAGAGAAATATTGTATCAGTCTACTGCATAGGAAGAATATCCTTTCTCTCCTAATGAACGACTGGCAACATGAAAAGTACACACGATTAAAAAAAAAAGTTAATACTGTCACCCAAGTATTTCCTAAATTTTGGACATTTTATCATTATATTTACAGTAACTTAAGGTGAATTAGGCATAATAAAAATAGTCACAACATTTAATTCACAGATCCACGCCTAACCTACTTCACTCGTAAATAAATCAAAAATTGGACATAGTTGTTGTAATGCATAAGTTATGTTGTTCCTTTGATAGTCCTTTGCTAAAATTAGACCTTGATGTTCGCTTTACATCCTATAAAAATAAAATAAAATAGTGGCTTTCCAAAAGTCTGAAGAAAGTTGACATAACTGAACAAAGCAAAAGGAGACATTATTAGATAAAGGATCATGAACTGGTCATTTTCTAAGTAACATAAATACTGACCAGTAAAGTAAAAAGCCCTGCATTGTAGGTTCCATTACACGTTCTGTTATAATAAGAATAATAAAGTGAAAATCTTATTATTAATGTACTCTAAATTCTAAGAAGGCAATTACTATTACAAATGACAGTCATGGTGTTTGGTGTTCAGGGATTCAGTCTTGTATAGTCTTTACCGCCTTCAGACAATTTTTCATACCAGTCAAAATATAAATGCCCATGAAAGCTGTACAATTGTCCTAACTCCAAAAAATGTATTAATGTGAGCAGGGCCATGGTTGATGAGCGTATGCAGTACACCTGAACAATGTACAAGTTTCAGTACCATATCGATTAATACATTCACAGTAAATTTGTTCCACCATCACGATCAAAAAACTGTAAATATAAAATAGATGTTTCTCCAGTTCGTCGCGTACTTTCGAGTTTTCTCTCTTTCTAAGCCAATCTTCAAAGACTAAAATGAATAGATAATGATGCCTTACAGAACAAAAGGGATATTTTCTAACTACAAAGCTGTCAATTGGTGGTTTTTGATTGAGTTCCTACCTTCTTGTTTAGTTCATGCGTTGCCTCATCTTGGTTTCTCTCTCTCTCTCTCCCTCTCTCTCTCTCTCTCTCTCTCTCTCTCTCTCTCTCTCTCTCTCTGACTTCATTAACGTATCAAGTATCTCTCTTTGACTGTCCTATCAAACAAAAGGAAAACCTATCGTCAAAATTCCAATTCATATAATTTTCCTAATTTCACTCGGTTCAGGTCACATCTCTGCTCCAAACGCAAACCACAATAAGTTTTCAAAATCCCCACAACAATCTTTCGTCCAATACATTCATCCTTGGGGAGTTTATGTGAAAGCAAAAAGCATGGAGGTTAATGTATCAGTGGTGAGCTTGTGTTACTTTAGCGGTGTTTAGCTGGTGGTGATGTTGTTAGCTGCTGGTGACTGGCGGTGCATTGTGGGTGAGATCATGGAAACCCCTCTTGTGCCATAATCAAAAGCTCGGCCGTGGTGCTGTTAAAATCTTACTCAAAAATCCAGGAGTAACTTGTGTTTTTGAATTAATGATTGTTTTTTTCAGCTGCCAGGTTCTCGTGTTCAGTCTGACACCATCGGCTGAGCAGCGAGAAGGACAGAGCGATCAAGACGTGAGTGTGAGGAAGGAGACGCCACAACTAAGAAATCACGCGGCCCTCAGAGGCTCCCGGGATGATGGAACTACGGGTGACTGAGGCAGGCAGGTACTGGGCTTCTTTGGGCCGGGAGGTCATCCACCGCTTGGCTACAGTCAGTGTGGGAATGAAGTACTTGGATTATTGTAGAGGTTACTGTTTATACGTAACTGGAAGAAAGTATTATATTTTGTGGTTTTTATGTGTGGTAGTTAGGGCACGGTTTTAATATGTCGGGTAGAGCCTCCCCCCCGGCCCCCCAGCGGAAAGCCTCTGAGTGGTGGTTAAGCGACCTAATATGACATTACCAATTGCAGTTTCACATCCCGCACTCCCTCACGGCCTCCCTGATCTGTCCCTGTGTCCTCGGCGGGCTGAGGTGTCGTGTCAGTGTCGGGGAGTGGCTGGGGTGGGGCTACCTCCCCTGCTGGGCATGATTTGGCTTTAAGGAGCTCAGGCGTGTGTCTTATTAAAACTGGTTGGCCATCTTTTTCACTTGAGTCATCTTTTACTTCCTGGTCATTTTCGTGAAAAGTCTTGTGTTTGGCTGCTTGTGTACTTGTGTCCTCATCCCAGGTGTCTTCAGAAAGAGCCTCACCTGCGACTCCTGGCAAGTCATCACTTTCATCTGCCAGCTCCTCGGACAACTGTGCTGCATCATCAGAATCCCTGCTGACTTCAGCACCCTCTGCTTCAGTGGCCTCAGGTCCTGTTTCTTCCTGTTCTACGACAGTCGTGGGAGAGGTGGAGGCACTGTCCTCCTTAGATAAAAGGTCTTCTGCGGCCTCATCCTCATCTGCTGATTCTCTGCCTGCTACTGTTCCCAATAAAGCAGAAACAGAACTGTCTTGCATAGGCCTGCGCATTGGTGGTGAAGCCTCTCTGGAGCTCCAAAAATCAAACTCCTCTTGTTCTTGTGCTACAGTTTCACGTGATTCTTCAACCACATCATCAGAAACTTTTAATATCTCTTCTTTAAATGCAAAACTAGTATCAAGCATCTCTCCGGTAACTTCCAGTATTTCAGGTTCTACCCCTCTGGCTACAACAGCAGGTTCTGATGACTCCTCAATAAATTCTTCACCTGTTTTACCCTTAATATCCTGTACAGGCAATTCAGATGACTGTCCTTCGGTAATTCCTGCAGGGGAATCGGACTTAGCTTCAGCAAAAACATCTTTCATTTCATCAAGTCTTTGGATGGGCGGTGATCTCTGTGGTGGGGAGGTGTCTCGTGAACCCCAGAAATCAGACTCTTCCACCTCGACCTGTGAAGCAGTTTCGGACAATTTCTCCTCAGTAGATAGTATTTTTAGTTGTTCATGTTCAGCACCTTCAGGAATATCAAGCATTTTCTCTTCGGAAACTAACCTTGGTTCAGGTTCTCTCTCTTCAGAAACTAAAAAGGGTTCAGCTTCTTTTTCTCTAGCATCTAAAACAGGATCAACTTCTTCAGTACCTAAAACAGACTTGATTTCCTCCTCCTCAGCAACTAAAGAAGGTTCAAACTCTTTTTCTTCGCCAGCTGTATGAGGATCGGGTGTCTTCTCTTCAGCAACAGGTTCATCGCGACTCAACGCAGGTTTCAGTCTTAGCGGTGGTGAAGCTTCTCTTGAACCCCAGAAATCAAACTCTTCTTGATCTTGTGAGGAAACTTCTAATGGTTTCTCTTCATCAGCTGTAGACTGTTCAGTGTTTTTAACTAGCCCTGGTTCAACTTCTTTTCCTTCAGTGCTTACACGTGGTTCAGCTTTTTCTTCAACAACAAGAAGTGATGGAACTTGTTTTCTTTCACCAGCTACAGGTTGTTCCATTTCTTTCTCTTCAGCAGCTAGAGGAAGTTCCAAATCTTTTTCTTCTGCAAGCGAGACGGTCTCTTCCAATTCCTTCTCCTTTGCAGTTAAGAGGCTTTCCAGTTCTTTCTCTTCAGCAGATAATATACGCTTAGCTTCTGTTTCCTCATCAATTAGAGATGGTTCAAATTCTTTTCCTTCAGCAAGAGGAGATTCTGTATGTTCAACAGCCAACATAGGTTCAATCTCTTTCTCTTCACAGGACATAGCAGATTCAACTCTATACCCTTCGTCAGTGACAGATTTGACTTTCTCCTCATCGTGAACGACAAGAGGCTCAGTCTGCTCCTCTTCACCACCACCTACATCGAAACTCAGGCTTGGCTTTGCTCTCAGTGGTGGTGAAGAAGCCCGCGAACCCCAGAAGTCCAGCTCCTCTTCTTGAGCCAGTGTAGGGGACTTAGGGAGTTGCTCCTGAATACTTCCCACTGATTCTAATGCCTTTCCTTCAGTACGTACAAGAGATTCAGCTTCCATCTCTTCAACTGCCTCAGTAGGAGTATCATGTGCTTTCTCTTCCATACTTTCTTTACGAGGCTCAAGTATTTTCTCTTCAATAACCACTGCAGGAGCATCAAATGTACTTTCTTCAACAAGTTTCACAAGTAACTCTGAAGGTTCTTCATCCGCAGCTTTTGTAGGAGATTCAGAAACAGCTTCAAGAGGAACTGTATCATCTGGTCTTGATACTTCGCTGTCTTCAAGACCTCTAATAGGTTTTGATCTTAATGGTGGTGAAGAGTCCCTTGATCCCCAAAAATCACATTCTTTTTCCTCTGTTCGAGATTCTTGGGTTACCTCTTCAGTAACTCTTTTGGGTAGTTCTGGTATCTCCTTTTTAATTACTTCTGTGGATGGCTCTTCTGCCTTGTCTTCCGCAGCTTGTGTAGATGATTCTAATGATGTAACTTCTGCAGCTTCCTCAGGTAGTTCAGTTTTCTTTGGTTCCACGTCTCCTGCTATAAGAGTTTCAGGCTTTTCTTCTATAACTATCATGGAGGCTTCAGGTGGGGCTTCAGGCTTGACTTCGGCTTCAGATTCTGTAAAAGCTTCATCAAAACTCTGGATAAGTTTTGGTCTAAGTGGTGGTGAGGATTCCATTGAACCCCAGAAATCAATTTCTTCTTCTTCGGCTTTTGGGGAAAGTTCAGGCACAATATTTTCAATCTGAGATGGCTGAGGCGCAGTATCTTTCACAGTTGCATCTGGTTCATATATCATATCTTCATCTGCAAATGGTTCAATGGCTGTCTCTTCAGCAACTACAGAAGCTTCAGGTGTTTTATCTTCATCAGCTGTAGAGGGTTCAAGTGCTCTAGGTGTTTTATCTTCATCAGCTGTAGAGGGTTCAAGTGCTCTAGGTGTTTTATCTTCATCAGCTGTAGAGGGTTCAAGTGCTCTAGGTGTTTTATCTTCATCAGCTGTAAAGGGTTCAAGTGCTCTAGGTGTTTTATCTTCATCAGCTGTAGAGGGTTCAAGTGCTTCAGGTGTTTTATCTTCATCAGCTGTAGAGGGTTCAAGTGCTTTATCTTCAACAACAGCAAGAGTTTCAGGTTTCTTTTCCTTTCCTTCAACAGGTTCAGGTGGTTTCTCTTCGTCAGTTGCAGAAGGTAAATATGTCTTCTCTTCAGCGAGGATAAGAGGCTCACCTTCCCTCTCTTCTACAGGCAAAGGTGTCTGAGCAACCTCCTTTCCAGTCACCAAGGCAGATAAAGGCATACTCTCTTCAGCAACTTCCACAAGGGATTCAACCACAACCTCATCATCAGGTTCTGGTTCTGGGGGAGTCTGAGCTGGTTTTGACCTCAATGGCGGTGAAGCGTCTCGTGAACCCCAGAAGTCAAATGTATCATCATCCTGGTCGTGTGCTGGAATGTCTGGTACTTGCTCCTCGACATGTGAGGGCTCTGAATCATCCCCCTCAATGACTTCTGTAGAGGACTGTGTTGTGAACTGAGGACTAATTTCTTCAGTTGGTTTTGGCCTTAGTGGTGGTGAAGTGTCTCTTGAGCCCCAAATATCAAAATCATCTTCCTGATCCTCTGGTACAGGTTCAGATGCCGTCTCTACAGGAATTGGTTCCAGAGCCTCCTCAGAAATTATAAGTGATTCTGAAAACTTTCTTTCATCAGTTACGGGCTGCTCAGCTGGCTTCTCCTCGGCAATTAAGATGGGTTCAGGTGGTCCTTGTTCAGTAACGTCTCCAGGTAGTTCCAATATTTCTTCAGTAGGGACTTTTTCGGAAGCAGGCAACAGCGAGGCTTCGTCCGGCCTCTGGGCAGGCTTCGATTGCAGGGGTGGTGAAGCATCTCTTGAACCCCAGAAATCAAGTTCCTCTTCCCGGACATGAGTGAGAGGGACAGATACTTCCTCTTCAGCAGTTTCAAGGGGTTCAGATGGCTTTTCTTCAACAGGTTCCAGAGGTTCAGTTGGCTTTTCGTCGTGGGGTTCAGATGGCTTTTCTTCAGCAGTTTCAAGGGCTTCAGGTGGTTTTTCTTCAACAGTTTCAAGTGGTTCAGATAGCTTTTCTTCAATAGGTTCCAGGGGTTCAGATGGCTTTTCTTCAGTAGTTTCATGGAGTTCAGATGGTTTTTCTTCAACAGGTTCCAGGGGTTCAGATGGCTTTTCTTCAGTAGGTTCAAGTGGTTCAGATGGCTTTTCCTCAGCAGTTTCAACAGATTCAAATATTTTCTCTTCGATAACTTCACCAGATTCAATTGTTTTCTCTTCCCCAGTGTTAAAAGGTTCAAACTCTTTCTCGCCAACAATACCAATAGGTTCGGGTTCTGCCTCTTCCGATTCCCTCTCTTCTGCAGCTGTGACTGATTTCAATTCCCTTTCCTCGCCCACCAATCGGGTTATGGTCTCTTCTGCAGCTTCTTGAATTTCTGCCTCATCTTTTTCCACACTTTCAACCGTAACATCAATAACTTCATCTTCAAACTCAAGACTCTGAGAAGGTTTTGGTCTCAGTGGAGGTGAAGCTTCTCTTGAACCCCAAAAGTCGAAATCATCCAGATCATCCTCTTGGTCTTGCTTTGAACCTTCTGGCACTAGCGTCTCAAGAACACCAGAGGGTTCTATTATCTCTTCAGCAACTACATGAGCGCCAGATAACAACTCCTCAGCAACTTTGAGAGATTCTGGCAACTGTCCTACAAAGCCTTCAGAGGGATCGGACAACTTTTCTCTAACTGCGGCAGATTCAGAAAACTTCTCTTCAGCAAAAATTTGAGATTCGGGTAACTTTTTGCGCACAACTTCAGGCAGTTCAGATACCCCTTCAACAGACAACTTTTCATCTACAGTTTCAGGCAGTTCAGGTACCACTTCAGCAGACAACTTTTTCTCATTAGCTTCAGTTGATTCGAACACCATTTTCTCGACACCTTTAGACGGCTGACTCAACAACTCCTTGGCAACTTCAGAATATTGAGGGGAAATTTCTTCAGTAGTTATACCATGTTCAGGCAACTTTCCTTCAACAGCTTCTGTGAGAGGCTCGGATGTGCTCTCGGTTGACATAGTTTCAGCGGACAATACTTCTGGACGCTGAGCAAATTTTGGTTTTAGAGGAGGTGAAGCCTCTCTTGAACCCCAGAAATCAAAGTATTCTTCCACGTCTTGTGTTGGAGGTTCAGTCATGGGTTCAGCTGGTTTATCTTCAACATCTTCAGGGGTTTTAGGTTCAGGTGTTCTATCAGTGATCTCCTCAGTTATGGTGTCAGTGTCTTCGATAATGGTTTCAAGTGCTTTATCGGCTTTATCTTCAGTTAATTCAATAAGTGGTTGAGTCTTGTACCGAGCAATGGGTTCAGGTGTCCGGTCCCCACTTTCTTCAAGACAGGGTTCAACTTCTTCAATAATAAGCCCAGGCATTCTATCTTCGGCAGTCTCAGTTATGGGTTCAACTTCTTCAATAACAAGTTCAGGCCCTTTATCTCCAGTTGCCTCAGAGATGGTTCCAAAATCTTTATCATCAGTAACATCTACAGGCATTTCAGGCACCGTCTGGTCACTGGCTTCAGGAGTATCAAGATCTGCTTCTCCGCCAAGCTTTTCAGAGGCTTCAGCAGTGCCTTCAGCAGCTTCAGCATCTGGTGGTGACACTGGCACTTCCTCAAGGGCAAGGGCAGCTTTTGGCTTTGGTGGTGGTGATGCATCTCTTGAGCCCCAGAAGTCAAATTCTTCCTCTTCAGAAGGTTCAGGTGGTTTCTCTTCTTCAGTAATTTCCATGTGTCTCTCTTGAATTTCCTCGCCACTAATTTCTATAGGTGTTTCTTGAGCCCTTTCTTCTTCAGTTTCTACAGGTACTACTTCAGTCTTTTCTTCAACAATTTCTACAGGTATTTCTTGAGTCTTTTCTACAACAATTTCCACAGGTATTTCTTCAGTCCTTTCTTCAACAATTTCTTCAGGTATTTCTTGAGTCTTTTCTTCAACAATTTCTTCATATATTTCTTGAGTCTTTTCTACAACAATTTCCACAGGTATTTCTTGAGTCTTTTCTTCAACAATTTCTTCAGGAGTTTCTTCATCAACTTCTGGAGACATTTCTTGGGCAGGTTTTGGTTTAAGTGGTGGTGATGCATCTCTTGAACCCCAGAAGTCAAATTCCTCTTCTTCAGGAGGTTCAGGTTCTTTTTCCTCAACTATATCCACAGGTGGCTCGTGGGTCCTCTCTTCACTAATTCCCACAGGCTTCTCTTCAATAATTTCTACAGTCACGTCTTGAACCTTTTCCTTGTCACTTTCTTCAGTCTCTTGAACAATATCTGCAGGCAAATCATGTGGCTTTTCTTCAACACTTTCTACAGGTAATTGATCCACATCGCCAGAGCCAAGAACAGGTCTTGGCCTTAGTGAGGGGGACGAATCTCTTGAACCCCAGAGGTCAAATTCATCATCTTCTTTGGGAGGTTCAGGTTCTTTCTCCCCAGCACTTTCCACAGACGTCTCTTGAGTCTCCTCTTCGATAATTTCTGTTGATGTTCCATGTACCTTTTGCCCAGTAATTCTTTCTTGAGGTTCATCTTTCACAGCTTTTACAGTTATATCGTGATCCTCTTCCTTTGTCACCTCCACAAAGGATTGTGTTGCTTCCTCTTCGACAGCTTGTGCAATTGGCTCATGTGTCTTCCCTTCAATATCTTCTACTTGAACTTCACGTGTTTTTTTATCGCTAGGCTCAGTGGGCAATTCTTTTTCTGCTTCCACAATGGCCTTCTCTTCAGGTAGCAAACTAGTGGCCGCTTCAGGAATCAGGGAAGGTTTTGGCTTCAATGGTGGTGAGGTGTCCCCTGAGCCCCAGAAGTCAAACTCTTCCTGAGCCTTTGCAGGAGGTTCAGCTGTCACCTCTTTAGTTTCTTCTTTAAAGGGTTCAACTGCCGTCCCGTCTGTAGCAGGCTCAGATGGTGCCTCTTCTATAGCTGGTTCAGATGGTGCCTCTTCTATGGCAGGTTCAGATGATGTCTCTTCTATAGCGAGTTCAGATGGTTCCTCTTCTGTAGGAGGTTCAAATGGTGCTTGTTCTATAGCAGATTCAGATGGTGCATTTTCTATAGCAGGTTCAGATGCTGCTTCTTCTATAGCAGGTTCAGATGGTGCCTCTTCTGTAGGGGGTTCAGATGCTGCCTCTTTTGAAGCTTCAGGTATCTCTTTTGCAATATCCTCTGAAGGAAAGTCATCTGTCTTTACCTGAACATCATCTTCTGGTTGCTGAGGCTGCTTTTTCTTGGATGTTTGTTCAGAAGATTGTGGTGTATCCTCTTGACCTCCAGTGGTGTCAAATGTCTCTGCAGATTTCGTTTTAAGTGGTAGTGAAACTTCCCTTTCTCCCCAAAAATCAAGCTCTTCCTCAATGTGCTCAGGAGATTCTCTGATTTTGCCAACGTCTCCAGTTTGGATGCCAGCCTCTCCCTCAACAACTTCTTCTTCAACGGATAGTAATTTAGTGGCCTCTGGAGACGCTTCAGCCTGCTGCGTTCTCAGAGGAGGAGACGCGCCTCTTTCAGCCCATATATTTTCGACGTCCTCCTCCTCTTTCGATGTAGATACTTCATGAACAACTTGCAAACTCCTGCGCTTCTTTGGAGGAGGAGATTGATCTGAATCATACTCTTGGTCTACTGTTGCTGATTCCTCCCACTTTGACCTCTCGTGAGCCTCCTGTGTCGCTGCCTCATCAACCTCAAACCACCTCTCAATCAGCGCCTCATCTGCCGTGTCTGCTGGCGAGTATAGCATCGCTTCAGGACGGCTCCCTTCACCTACCTGAATCATTTGCATCCTTTGAGTATAAGTCTCTGAGCTCTCTTCCTGCTTGACAGTTGATCGCGTCTCACTGTCCTCAGACGTAAACCATCGTTCTACTAAGGCCTCACTTTCCTCTTCAACCTGGAAAGTGTCTTTGAACTCTTGTCTCACTATTTCTACCCCTTTGATTATATGGACAGGTGGGGAGCCCTTTTCCTGCCTGAGCCCAGCCTCCTCCCCAGCAGGGTCGGCGGGTCCTTCCCATGCCTGCCCCTGCCCAGCTGTGTCTTTGGTTTGGGCCTTCGTCGGGGATGGGGATTTGTCCTTCCAAATATCTTCTACCTCAGGCTCCTGTGAGAGTGTTAATGTGTCAGACTTACCAGGCAGGTGTCGGTGGCAAATGTGACTGGATGGGCTGTGTTATACTGTAAGCATTAATAATAAGCACTGCAACTCAAAATACAGTAGTGCATAAAGTGTACAAGCAAAATAACTCATCTCTTAACAAGTAAAGCAAACAATCTCTTTTTTTTTAACAGCTACTTGATACACTGGCCAAATAATGTACTTTTGTAATTTGTTTTAATAATGTAATTCTGTAACATAGATACAAGTAGCCATATCAAACCTGGCATACCACACGATATAATTATAGTTGATATATTTCCATGGTATATCATTTAACACCTTCAGACCAACGACGTATTTCTTCTCGTTTATAGTTAGCTTCAGTTTTCTTCAGTTCAGGAGAGCCCTCTGAAGTGAAGGGGTTAAGGGAGGCTATGATTAACCCCTTCAGGTGTAAGTCTCCCCATCACCTGAATAAAACCGGCAGGAAAAAGCAAGAAAAAAATTGCGTCCTTGAACTGAAAGGGTAAATGTACAGTCTGGCCCAACAGTTGTGCAAGAGGTACAGCCTGAGTCAAAAAGTGTGTCCTTAAAGTCAGCGATAGTGGAGGTAGGTATCTATAGCCATCACCAACTCTGGCACAGTTTTTGGCTCTACCTGTATTTCCTCCACTACAGACACACACCTTTTGAATCAAACTGTAAATCCTTCACTATAGATTCTCACACACAATTTTTGACCACGACTGTACGGAGTAGGAAAAATGTTATGCCCCGTTCATTCCTTCCTGCCCAGAGAACCTAATCCTGTTCTGTTCTCCCCGAATTTTTGTTATCTAATGTGAACATAACGAGGGAATTATAACACACGCACGCACACACACACACACACACACACACACACACACACACACACACACACACACACACACTGATATTTAAAGAATAGTAACCGCGATCCCTCCACACACACACACACACACACACACACACACACTGATATTTAAAGAATAGTAACCGCGATCCCTCCACACACACACACACACACACACACACACACACACACACTGATATTTAAAGCATAGTAACCGCCAGGCTAACACACGTACACACACACACACACACACACACACACACACACACACACACACACACACACAC
>NC_137037.1:1827360-1832360 GCF_032717465.1 Coenobita brevimanus
AAACAGAAGTAAAGATGGACAAGCAAGGGGAAGAAATAAAAATGTAAGCAAAATAAAGTCATAAGCAGAAAACCAAGAACATGAGGACGATGTAACCAACAGAGGAACGACCGGGCGCCTAATCAGTGAAAATTTCAGAAAAAAAATATAGATACAGTCATTGGAATAAGTCAAAAATCAAAAAAATATATATACAGTCCTCGAGTTATCAGGCAATTAATCCTGTGACGAGTAAAAGGAAATTTCGAACTCAAAATCAAGGGTAGAATCCGGAGAAATTCAACATAGTCGCGCGTGTTTTCCTCTCACGGCGCGATCTGGCGAGAGATTTAAGTCGCGTCTGCAAAACTTGGAGGTGCTGGCTGGGGAGGTGGTATCGACGCCATGAGTCCAATTCTAAGTGGCCTTCGAGACCCCTTAACTCATTTTCCTTAGCGATTTATCCGCACAATACATCTCGCATCTTCTTGTACGCTGCTTACACAAATAATTTCGATGCTCAAACATTGCAAGTGTCGTACAAGATCGCGTTAACGTGTAATGTACAAATCAAATCGCTAAGGAAAAGGTGCTAGGAAACCTCTTAGGCTGCCAGGAATACGAACCCAAGAGGGAGAACGAGGTATGGAGGGTTCCTGGGGAGAGAACTTGAGGGCATGGAGGAGGTAAAGGGAAAGAAAAATAACTAGAAAACAAGAGGAAAAGGAATAATAAAAACAAAATTGACAGTAAACGGATTATAAAACCTGATAAAGCAATAATCAAGAGTGAAAGTGAGAGAGAGAGAGAGAGAGAGAGAGAGAGAGAGAGAGAGAGAGAATGTGTATGTGAGTCCATTGGCCCTCAAGTCTCCTCTTTCAGAACGCCTCTCCAGCAGCCCCTGTTCTCCCACTTGGCGCGGACCTCCCTCCCCGCACGGCCACTCGGAACAAGAACACGACAGTCTTACCTTCTGCTGTTGGGCTGGTGAGGGTTGCTGAGGCGCGGCGGCGGGGGTGCTGGTCAAACCTTTCTGCTCTGCTGCCTTACTTTCCTCTACCTGCCCTAGATTTAAGGTAGCCGACTCAGATTCCTCAGCGACTTCAATGGCCTGCTGTGGTCTCCTCTTTGGGGGAGGCGATGACTCTTTATCAGCCCAAAAGTCAAGTTCCTCTTCAGCAGGTGTCTCTTCAGCTTCTGGTCTTTGTCTCTTGGCTGATGTTGCAGTGCCTTCTTTCTCCTCAAAGAATTCTTCGTCCTCGGGAAGGTCCTCGAACTCTTGGACCTCTGGCACGGGTGATCCAGCCCCAGCGTCCTCCTCGTCAGCGTCTTGTGACACCACTCGAATTTCGTCGTCAAAGAGCAAGTCTTCTACAGAGGCTGGAAGGGTGAAGCAAAAGTTAACCTAATCACTTGATATTAAAAGATCTATAAAAATTGGGTAATAGATAATAATATGAGTCCTCATGAATGATAAAAATAATAAAAACGATGAATACTTTAGTCTGTGAATGAACTACGAAGATAAAAAAAAATGCTTAGGTAACCACTACTTTCTAAGATATTGCCAGAAATAAAGAAGAATGGAAATGGAAAATTAGAGAGACATTTGAAAAACATATTAACTAATAATCCCTTCAGGTAGGCGATGCATTATATACTTTATTCTTAACCCCTTCAGTCCATTTATATAGCTGGATTGGTCAGATAAAAACCCCATTAATCCCTTCACTGCAAAAAATCTCTCTGATATAAAGAGGAAATCGTCCGTAGGTAGAAAGACTGAAATATATAATGAATTCGTCTAGCTGAAGAGGTCAAATGTCGGCCACAAAGAGACACAGAATCCGGGGCATCATCCGGGTCCTGCTAGCCTGGGGCCTCAATGGATTCCTCTCCCAGCTGTCACTCTGAGGGTCCGGCAGTTTACAGCTTAAGACCCTGCATATGACTGGACGCTGGTTTTAGCTATACTCTGTCCACTCTAACTTGGCCTAAAAATTGCCATCTCTCAGTCTTCAACCACAAGCTATAGAAAGAAATTATCACTATTGCTAGTCACGAAGAAGTGCAATGGAAAGCTAGTCACGAAGAAGTGCAAAAGGGTGAAAATCTACTCCAAGTGAAAGTGGACCAACTAAAATGCATATTCCTTTACCTGTCAATGTGTCTATCTATGGTACCTATTTATATATCTGTTAATTTATCTGACTATCTATTTATCTATCTGTCTTACTTTTGCCAGATGCCTGAATCCCGTAAGGGGTGGCCACAAACAAATCGCCTCCACGTCGTCCTGTCCTTTACCATTTGGCTGCTCCCCCTCCAACTCACACAGCCCTCCCTCATGTATTTCTCCACCCTATCCCTCCATCTCATCCTTGGTCTCCCTTCCTCCTCTCCCCCTCCATCTCACACACATACACTCTTCTAGTCAGTCTCTCATGCCCCTCCTTCACTTTCAGGACCGGAGGCACAAAAATTAAAATCTATTTTGATGGATATTGGTTAAAAATAAAGGTAGAATGAATATTACAGGGTGGTTCATAAGTAATGCACCAGGTGAGTGGAAAAGGATCCCTATTTTTGGACCACTCATTCTAGTCGGTTAAGGAAGCTCCCATACACCTTTTCCTAAGCGATTTGTTTTAAAAATACAAGGTGATTCATAAGTAATGCTTCAAGAGTAACGCACAAGGTGAGTGGAAGAGGAGCACTATTTTTTGACCACCCTGTATAATGCCTTCGATACAAACAAAGCTCCGTATTTAGGTCGGTTAAGGAAGTTCCCTAACACCTTTTCCTGAGCGATTTGTTTTGCTTATTACACCTTACTGTCGTATTGGGTGTAACATAAATCATTCCAATATCGCCATACTCTGCATAAATAACGTACAAAAGGATATTAGCCACGCATATCAAAAAAACAAATCGCAAAGGAAGAGGTGCTACGGAGCCTCCATACCCTACGAGAATACGGGCCAGTGTCTTAAAATCTTATGTAATTTTCACAGATGTAAAATTGAAAAAAAATAAATAATTAAATAAATAAATAAAAAAAATCATTTGGGTGATCGAGAGCTTCAGAATGACCGAGAGAGAGAGAGAGAGAGAGAGAGAGAGAGAGAGAGAGAGGGGGGGGTTTTCTATGGATAAATATTTCTGAATGGATCTCCTATATTGAGTTTCTTTATAATTATTTTTTGCGATTTCTTGAAAAAAAATATGCATTGCTAAACAGGAGAAATATGGCCATATGGAGAGGGTAGAGAATGAGAGACTGACGAGGAGAGTGTATGTGAGTGAGGTGGAGGGGGGGGTGACGAAGGGGGAGGCCAAGGATGAGATGGAGGGATGGAGTGGAGAGGTACGGTACATGAGAGAGGGGGGTGTGAGCTGGGAGCAGGGCAGTGAAGTGGCGGGGGACAGGGCGACATGGAGGCGATTTGATTGCGGCCACCAATTACGGGTTTAAGGCTTCGAGCAATAGATAGATAGATAGATAGACAGATAGAGAATTTTGGAGGAGATTTTTTAATAGTTTCGTTCACTTAGGTCAGGTCACAGGTATTAGGTCAGGTCACAGGTATCTTAGGTCAGGTCACAGGCAGCTTAGGTCAGGTCACAGGTGGCTTAGGTCAGGTCACAGGTATTAGGTCAAGTCACAGGTCATAGCTTAGGTCAGGTCACAGGTATTAGATCAGGTCACAGGTATTAGGTTAGGTCGCAGGTAGCTTAGGTCAGGTAACAGGTAGCTTAGGTCAGGCCACAGGTATTAGGTTAGGTCAGGTCACAGGTATTAGATCAGGTCACAGGTATTAGGTCAGGTCACAGGTATCAGGTCAGGTCACAGGCAGCTTAGGTCAGGTTACAGGTAGCTTAGGTCAGGTAACAGGTATTAGTTCAGGTCACAGGTAGCTTAGGTCAGGTCACAGGTATTAGGTCACGTCACAGGCAGCTTAGGTCACGTCACAGGCAGCTTAGGTCACGTCACAGGTAGCTAGGTCAGGTCACAGGTAGCTAGGTCATGTCACAGGTAGCTAGGTCAGGTCACAGGTATTAGGTCAGGTCACAGGTATTAGGTCAGGTCACAGGTAGGCAGGTCAGGTCACAAGTAAAGGTAGTTATGACCTGCTCTTACTCTGACCCGGCTTAAAATTGTCCCTCACCACCTCAACTGCTCAGCTGTAGCAATGGATTAATACCGGAATATATTGCTAGTCACGAAGAAGTGCCATGGAAAGGAGGTAGAGCTGTAACACTGTCTTCTTCTGCCACTGACCCACGTGTAATAAGCTGCAAAGGGACGAAAATCTGAGCCAGGGTAATGTAGACCACGTATAGCAGCGGCAGTCGAAACCCCAGGCTCATCCGAAACGTGAACCCGGCGAACTGCGGGGTTCAGTTTCCCTCCTGCAGTTCACCATCTTCCTTCTGGGGGATAGGAAAGTAGCTGTGGGACGTGTGTATAACCGGGAATTTGAGCCGCCTGGTTATATCGGTGCCACTACGTGAAGGCGTCCCAATGCAACATCACCAAGTACTGAAGCGGTGTACCGAAGCCTCGTTCGAACCAGCGATCCCAAATCAACTCGTCTGGAGGTACTAGAAAATAAACTCTCAGGCGGGGAACTCACCTGTGTCGACCACGTACTCCTTGATTCCCTCTAGCCACGAATCCCTGATCTCTGGGGTCCTGGCCTCGATAAATATGGGGTAGTTGGGATGGGCGAGGGATTCGATGTGGAAGAACTCGAGAGCCTTGGGCTGGTCAAGAGCTCCTAGGGACGTCTCTGGGAGCTGTTGGGACGGAGAGAGAGATGGTTAGAGCATATGTGTGTGTGTGTGTGTGTGTGTGTGTGAGAGAGAGAGAGAGAGAGAGAGAGAGGGAGAAGGGAGGGGGGAGTGAATTATGGAAGGAAATCATGATGAAAGGAAATTTTACAGAGAAAAAACATATCATCATCATCACTATCATCATCATCATCATCATCCTTTTTCTCCTCCTCGTCATCGTCATC
>NC_137037.1:1837360-1847360 GCF_032717465.1 Coenobita brevimanus
TCGAGATGCCTGGACACACTGCATTTGAAAGACTGGAGATCATAGCTAGCAGGAAATACAGACAGAGGGAGACAGTTCCACAGCTGACCTGTTGCATAAATGAAGGACTGGGAGTAACGATTAACTCTTGCATTAGAGAGCTGGACAGAAAAGGGATGAGAGTTTGCTGCTAGACGGGTGCTACACGCCCGTCGTAGAGGTGGAGGAATGCAAGCAGACAGTTCAGAGGAGCAGTGACCTTTGAAGTAGCGATAGAAAAGAGATAAAGATGCAACAGTGTGGCGAAGAGACAGAGGTTGAAGGGAGTCAGTAAAAGGAGGAGAGTTAATGACACGAAAAGCCTTTGACTCCACCCTATTGAAAAGAGCTGTATGTAGGGAGCCTCCCCACACATGAGAGTTGTACTCCACACAGGGGCGGATAAAACCCCTGTATAGAGTCAACAATTGTGCAGGGGTAAAGAAGGAATGGAGTCGGCTTAGCACACCCAATCTCTAGGAAGCAGATTTTACTAGAGATTTAATATGGTATTTTCAAGATAAGTCCCAAGTGAATGAAAACCCAAGTATGTTCAAGGATGATGCAGGATTAAGCTGAATATTATTAAACATTAGTGGATACACCCGTGGAAGATTTTGTCGGGTTGACAGGTGTAAGTGAGTCTTTGATGCATTAAAAACAAGAAGATTATTTTTACCCCAGTCAGAGATACGAGCCAAGTCAGACATTAGGTGTGCCATAGCCTCATCCCTTGCTTGGTGAAGTAACTGTTGAGATGGACGTTGCTGGAACCGAGTGGAAAGGTGAAGGGTGGAGTCATCAGCGTATGAGTGGATAGGGTTAGATGTACAGCTTTGAAGGTCATTGACGAATAAAAGGAAGAGAGTTGGTGATAGGACAGAGCCCTGAGGAACACCACTGTTGATAGATCTAGGAGAAGAACGATGGCCGTCTACAACAGCAGCTATAGAACGACCAGAAAGGAAGCTAGAGATGAAGGGACAGATAGATGGATAGAAACCGTAGGAGGGCGGTTTGGAAATTAAAGATTTATGCCAGCCTCGATCGAAAGCCTTTGAGATGTCAAGTGCAACGGCAAAGCTATCGCCAAAGTCCCGAAAGGAGGATGACCAGGAGTCTGAAAGATAGGTGAGAAGATCGCCAGTGGAGCGTCCCTGACGGAACCCATACTGACGATCGGAAAGAAGGTTGTGATAGGAAAGATGCTTTAAAATTTTTCTATTAAGAATTGACTCGAAAACTTTTGAGATACAGGATGTTAAAGCAATTGGACGATAGTTAGAAGGTTGGGAATGGTCACCCTTCTTTGGGACTGGCTGTATGAGAGCAAACTACAGCAAGAAGGAAAGGTACAAGTTGATAGACAAAGGCGAAAGAGTTTACCTAGGCAGGGTGTAAGCACAGAAGCACAGGTCTTGAGGACAAAAGGCGGGACTCCATCAGTCCCATATGCCTTGTTAGCATTGAGGCCTTTGATGGCAGTAAATACATCAGCTGATGAAATATTAATGTCAGCCATGAGGAAGTCAGAGGGGAGAAGTGATGGAGGAACAGCACCGGAATCGTCTAAGATGGAATTGGAGGAGAAAGTCTGTGAGAAGAGATCTGCTTTATCAGTTGAAGAAATAACTACAGAACCATCAGAGTAGAAAAGAGGAGGGAAGGATGATGAGGTAAAGTTGTTAGAAAGATTTTTGGCAAGGTGCCAGAAGGAGCGGGAAGAATTCGAGTTGGAGAGTTGAGAGCGTTTAGTACGGATGAAATTATTTTTAGCAGAGCGAAGAACAGACTTAGCACGATTCCGGGCAGGAACATAAACAAGATGTGATTCAGGGGTGGGTTGGCTCCGGTACCATTTATAGGCCCTCTCCTTGTTACGGACAGCATTAGAACAAGCGTGATTAAACCAAAGGTTTCTTGCATTAGTCAAAGGATATGAGAAAGGAATGTATGCTTCCATGCCCGAGAGAATAACCTCCGTAATGCGCAAGGCACACTCAGATGGCTCACGGCCATGGAAGCAATAATCATTCCAGGGAAAATCAAAGAAGTACTGCCTGAGGGCCTCCCAGTCCGCAGTTCCAAAGTGCCACAGACGACGTTTCTTTGGAAGATCCACAGGCCGTACCGGAGTGATAGGACAGGTTAAGGAAATAAGGTTGTGATCGGAGGAGCCCAACGGAGAGAAAAGATTAATAGTGTAAGCAGAAGGATTAGTTGTAAGGAAGAGGTCAAGTATTTGGAGCTCTCTCCAAGGCGGTCAGGGATACGGGTAGGGTGCTGTACAAGCTGGTAACTGGAAGGTAAAAAGGTAAGTAGGAGATAAGTGGTGTCGTCTCCTGGCTTGGCACCGAACTTGACCAGCTCCTGAGGGTACGACGAAGGTAAGTGGAGGATAAGTAGACCGTATGTAGGTAAGTAGAAGGTAGGAACTTGAAAAGTTGGGTGGGAAAGACAGTCGTTAGAGAAGGGATTCTCTCTCTCTCTCTCTCTCTCTCTCTCTCTCTCTCTCTCTCTCTCTCTCTCTCTCTCTCTCTCTCTCTCTCTCAAACACACACACACACACACACACACTTTCAGGCTACAGAGAACCACCTTCAGTGTGTCTTATAGAGCCCGAAGCTTTTGAAAAAAAAAAAAAAACTACAGAGCTCAAGCTTTAACCTGAAATTTCCACTCTCTCTCGTGGAAGCTCCGTAACATCTTTTCTTAAGCGATTTATTTTGCCTTTTGTGCTGTCTTATTCTGTGTTATATAAATCCTTTTAATATTGCCATACTCTCCATAAATAACGTACAAAAGGATGTTAACCAGCCATATCCAAAATAAATCGCTAAGGAGGAGGTGTTAGGGAGCTTCGTTGCCAGACAAGATTACAGGCCAGTGGATCATTTAGAAGGTAAAAAAAAAAAATTGTTGTGGTAGGAAAGGGAAGCTATGAGAAGAAAACATAGAATAACCGAAAAAGAAAAATTGAGAGAGAGAGAGAGAGAGAGAGAGAGAGAGAGATTTGTTTTAAAAAATGATGAGGAAGCAGAGCAGAAAACCAGCTGAGAGTGCCAGAGTGACGAGTGGATGGACGAAGTGTGGGGAAGTGCTACCTATCCTGACGAAGAAGGGGATAGACACTCAGGAAACGTGTGTGAAGAAGTCCAATGCTCTCTGGTGGTGAGGCTTGGTACGTGAGAGAAGAGGACACGCACAGACTTGACAGAAATGGGAATATTGATATGAAATAGTCAAGTCTTTTTGAGTGACAGAATTGAACTGTGTAGTGCTAGATGGATTTGACTTAAAGAGACGTTAAAGTAAGCTGAACTAGTCACTTGAGAAGGATTAGACACAGAGGAGGAGGGAGGGTGACTGGCTATGGAAGAGAAGAGGAGTGAATGTGGAGGGAAGAGTGACAAGAGTCGGAGCTGAGAAGACATGAAGTGCTGAGGGAGGGTAAGAGGAGTGAATGTGGAGGGAAGAGGACAAGAGTCGGAACTGAGAAGACATGAAGTGCTGAAGGAGAGTAAGAGGAGTGAATTTGGAGGGAAGAGTAATAAGAGGCGGAACTGAGAAGACCTGAAGTGCTAAGGGAGGGTAAGAGGAGTGAAAGTGGAGGGAAGAGGGACAAGAGACGAAACCAAGAAGACTTGAAGTGCTGAGGGAGGGTAAGAGGAGTGAATGTGAAGGGAAGAGTAACAAGAGGCTGACCTAGGAAGACGTGAAGTCCTGCTAGGTAGATCTTTGGCTAGGGAAATAAACAGGTAAATATCTCAGTCTTGTGACACCTGAAAGACCCACAGGAAATAAAAAGACCAGTGAATGCTGTTGTGGTCAGTGGTCTCTTGATATTAATTTGTGTCTGTCTATCTATTGCCAGACGCATTAATCCCGTAAGGGGTGGCCACAAACAAATCGCCTCCATGTCGCCCTGTCCCCCTCCATTTCCCTGCCTTGCTCCCAGCTCACACCCCTCTCTCTCATATACCCCTCCACTCCATCCCTCCATCTCATCCTTGGCCTCCTCCTCCCTCCCTCTATGCGTTAATAAAACAAGATTTAGGATATCACACTCTGTACCGTATCAAGGCCATTACTGAAAAGCTGTTTTTTTAGTGCATTATGAAAAAATAAATATGATAAATAAAAAAAAATAGTTATCAAAATAATGCATAGAGGGAGACAGACAAACAGACATTGATAGATAGATATACAGGTAGGCAGGTAGGTAGATAGATAAATAGATTGATGATTGATTGATTGATAGATAAAGATATAGATAGCCATAAAGATACTGTAAAATATTAAAACAGTAAAGCCAAATAAAGCTAAATAATAATGACTAAAAAAAAAATTGAGAGAGTTGAGAGGTGCAGTATATGAGGGAGGGGGGGTGAGTTGGGGGGAGGGCAGTCAAATGGTGGGTGACAGAGCGACTTGGAGGCGTTTTGTCTGCGGCCACCCTTTGCGGGATTAGGGCGTCGGGCTATAGATAGATAGACAGATAGATAAACAGCTTGCCCTAAACGACCACACTCACCCTTAGCAGAAGCTGGTAGTCGTTGAGGCGTTGGATAGGAAGCTTGAGATGTTCCTGAAGTCGCTTGTCGTCGCCGAGTGTCTGGCTGTACTCCTGTAGGGGGGAAACGACACGGTGTCAGATATGGAGTGTCATTGGTGTCACTTAGATTAATACAGAGAGGTGGTGGTGTCAGATATGGAGATTCCCCTTCAATGGTGTCACTCCATTTCTTAGACTAATACAAAGTGGTCAAGGTGTCAGATATGGAGAGTCAATGGTGTCACTTTGCTTAATATAGAGGTGGTGGTGGTGTCAAATATGGAGAGTTCCCTTCATTGGTGTCACTTCTTAGCTTAATAGAGAGTGGTCAAGGTGTCAGATATGGAGTGTCAATGGTGTCACTTAGATTAATATAGAGTGGTGGTGGTGTCAATTATGGAGAGTTCCCTTCAGTGGTGTCACTTCTGGCCTTAGGTTCCTTCTTCTTTGCATAAAAATAATTCTTAGCATAATATGGAGTTGTCCTTGTGTCAAATATGGAGTTCCCTTCACTGGTGTCAATTCTTTGCCTTATATAGTGATCCGTAGAGTTTCCCTGGCGATATATTGTGTTTTGGAACGGCTCAGTCTGCCGGTGTGGGCGTGCGTGAGGCAGTGAGAGTAGGCAATGAATTAACGATACAAGGTAGAGCACAAGAGGAGCGTAATGTGTGGACTACCCTGCATTTTGACAAGCGTACGTAACATTAAGAAATAATTGATTGTACTTTGAGGAATATTACAACTGAAATATTCGGCGATGCATAACACTTCGTTCACCTTAACTTGGCCCAGATTTTCGTCCTTTTGCAGCATATTTCACGTAGCTCAGTGGCAAGATAAGGCTACAGCTCCACCCCTTTCCCATAGCACTTCTTCGTGACTAGCGCCGTATTCTAGCGCTAATCTATCGCTACAACTCAGTATTAAGGAGAAAGCAATTTTAGTCCGTCGTCCTCTGTGTTAAGTTATTCTAACATCGCCTTACTCTGCATAAATCGCCTACAAAACGGTATTAACCATGCATATCCAAAAATAAATCGCTAAGGAGGAGGTGTTAGGGAGCCTCCTTAACCTACCAGAATAGGGCCAATCGTCAGTTAAGGAAGCTCCCTAACACCTTTCCCTTACCAGTTTATTTTTGCACACAGGTAAGTAATAAAGCCTTGTATTATTTTTTACTTCCATATTGGTGTGTAAAAAATATATACAACATACAAGATAGCAGTGAAGCGTAGTTCGGAAATAAATCGCTAAGGAAAAAGTGTTAGGGAGCTTCCTTAACCGATGAGAATAGGGGGCAAGGAATTAATGGGCCGTATTCTCGTGGGATAAGGAGGCTCCCTAACACCTCTTCCTTAGCGATTTATTTGTAGATACGGATGGTTAATTTCCTTTTGTACGTTATTTATGCAGAGTATGGCGATATTGGAAGGATTTATATAACACGAAATAGGACAGTAAGGTGTAATAAGCAAGATAAATCGCTTAGGAAAAGGTGCTAGGGAGGTTATTTAAACGACGAGAATACTGGCTAATGGGGTTAATTATCCAGCCTCTCTAATGACCCCAAGCTGAGAAAATGACCTGATGGTAGAGAGAATAAAATAAAGAAAATAAATAAGTAAAAATGAAATAAAAAAATAAAAAATACAATTATTAAAAGTAAAAATAAAACAGTAATTGAAATAAAAAATAAAAGTAAAAATGTAAAACAAACGAACTAAAAAAATAAAAAATGAAAATAAAAGAATCGTGTGAAGGTAGCATGAATAAAATAAAAAAATAAATAAAAAATAAATTAAAAATGAAATGAAAATACATATATAAAATACAAAAATTATATAAAAAAATAAAAACATAAAAAGCAATAAAAAATAGATAAATAAATAAATATAAACATAAAATAAAATAAGTAAATTAATAAAAATAAAAATTGAATTAAAAAATAAAATAATTTCCTGAAAGTAACAAGAATGAAAAAAAAAAATTGATATATTATTTTTTACAGGAAGGACTAGATACGAGATTTTTTTTTTTCACAGGAAGGACTAAACAAGGAATTTTTTTTTATCACAGGAAGGACTAAACAAGGGATTTTTTTTTTATCACAGGAAGGACTAGACAAGGGATTTTTTTTTTTACAGGAAGGACTAGACAAGGGATTTTTTTTTTCACAGGAAGGACTAGACAAGGGATTTTTTTTTTACAGGAAGGACTAGACAAGGGATTTTTTTTTTACAGGAAGGACTAGACAAGGGATTTTTTTATCACAGGAATGACTAGACAAGGTTTTTTTTTTTCACAGGAAGGACTAGACAAGGGTTCTTTTTTTACAGGAAGG
This sequence comes from Coenobita brevimanus, assembly GCF_032717465.1. Classification (NCBI taxonomy): domain Eukaryota; kingdom Metazoa; phylum Arthropoda; class Malacostraca; order Decapoda; family Coenobitidae; genus Coenobita; species Coenobita brevimanus. The sequence goes on from NC_137037.1 coordinate 1,844,278, forward strand.
ACTAGACAAGGTTTTTTTCACAGGAAGGACTAGACAAGGGATTTTTTTTCGTAGGAAGGACTAGACAAGGGATTTTTTTTTTCACAGGAAGGACTGGACAAGGGATTTTTTTCACAGGTAGGACTAGACAAGGGATTTTTTTTCACAGGAAGGACTAGACAAGGGATTTTTTTCACAGGAAGGACTAGACAAGTTTTTTTTTTTTTTTCACAGGAAGGACTGGACAAGGGATTTTTTTTTACACTTTTTTCACTCCTTTCCCTAATCATCCTGCACAAAAAAAAAAAAGTTATAACCTACAGTATTTTTTTTTTTGGTCGCGTAAGTAGAGAGAGAGAGAGAGAGAGAGACAGAGAGAGCCTCCTTGGTCAGTATTCTTGTTAGTTAAGGAAGCTCCCTAAAACCTGTTCCTTAGCGATTTAGTTTTGGATACGGCTGGTTAATATTAGAGAGAGAGAGATTAGACACCCTTCTTGGTCCGGATTCTCGTCAGTTAAGGAAACTCCCTGACACCTCTTCCTTAGCGATTTATTTTTGGTTACGTCTAGTTAAAATCAATCTATATATTTTTTATGTTGATATGGGAATGATTTAATTGTCACAGAAGAGGATAATTTGAAGCAAGAAGAAAAATAAATCGCTAAGGAAGAGGTGTTAGGGGGCTTCCTTGTTGAAAAATAATGCGGTTCCTTGGCTCGTATTTTCGTCGAGAAGGAAGCTCCCTATCACCTTTTCTTAGGCGATTTATTTTGCTTACTACACCTTTGCTGTCCTATTCTGTGTCACATAAATCCATCTGATACCGCCATACTCTGCGTAAATATCGTACAAAAGGATATTAACCAGCCATATCCAAAAAATAAATCGCTAAGGAAGAGGTGTTAGGGAGCCTCTTTAAAAAAAAAAAAATCTTGGCTTCTTTACGTCAATATAATTTTTTTTCAAAGCGATATTATTTTTAACTTTCCGCGTGATTTTATTTATTTATTTTATTTATTTTTTTTTTGCCCTGAAGGGTTACTTAAAATCTGGAATAAAAACTACAAATATCAATGAGGTTTTTTGCTGTTTTTTCGACATTTAAGGGATGAATTTTGTCTTTTTTCCGATTTTTTAACATTTTTCTTTGCTTTTCACCTTTTTTTTTTTTTTTTGCTATTGGATTTTACTTTTCATTTGGATTTAAAAATCAAACTTTCAATAAACTTTTTTTTAGATTTTTTCGACATCTAGCTTTTTTTTTTTTTTTTTGCCTTCTTTACGTTTCATTTTTTTTACTTTTTTTTTATTTATTTTTATTTTTTTACTTTTTTGCTTTGTTTTTACTTTTTTTATTTTTCATACTTCGTTTCCTGTCTCTTTTTAGGATAAAAAAAAAAAAAAACAGAGGAGGGGTCCCTAGCCGCCCCCCCCCCCCGGGAGTGTGTCGTCCTGTCTCGGCTGCCTCCCTCTCTTTGGGGGAAGCAGCCTAGGTATATAGATAGATAAATTACTTTTTTCCTTTATTTTTTACTTTGTTTTTACTTTCTCTTTTTTACTTTGCTTTTACTTTTTATTTTTTTATTTTTTACTTTTTTATTTTTTTATTTTTTACTTTTTTATTTTTTTATTTTTTACTTTTTTTTTATTTTTTACTTTTTTATTTTTTTATTTTTTACTTTTTTATTTTTTTATTTTTTACTTTTTTATTTTTTTATTTTTTACTTTTTTATTTTTTTATTTTTTTTTTTTTACTTTTTTATTTTTTTATTTTTTTATTTTTAATTTTTTTATTTTTTACTTTTTTGTTTTTTATTTTTTACTTTTTTATTTTTTTATTTTTTACTTTTTTATTTTTTTATTTTTTACTTTTTTATTTTTTTATTTTTTACTTTTTTATTTTTTTATTTTTTTATTTTTTTATTTTTTTATTTTTTACTTTTTTATTTTTTTATTTTTTTATTTTTTATTTTTTTATTTTTACTTTGCTTTTACTTTTTATTTTTTACTTTTTTATTTTTTTATTTTTTACTTTTTTATTTTTTTATTTTTTACTTTTTTTTTATTTTTTACTTTTTTATTTTTTATTTTTTACTTTTTTATTTTTTTATTTTTTACTTTACTTTTACTTCTTATTTTTTTCCTTTTTTTCTTTGTTTTACTTTGTTTTACTTTATTACTTTTTTCTTTTTCTACTTTTTTATTAATTTACTTTTTTACTCTTAATTTTTCCCTTTGTTTTTACTTTGCTTGGTGGTTTAGTGGGTATATAAGGCGCTCCAATCTGACTGAGAGGGTTCAGGTTTATATCCAAGGGATGGTTGGGGTTTATTGCTCATGTACTGCCACTCAGGGATGAGTGAGGCTGGTCACTCTCATCTTTAATGTCAGGACCAACTTGCCTAGCCCCGGGTTCCTACGCTCCTCATGGGACAAAATAGGACTGGATGATGAATGAATGAATGAATGAATTACCTTTTAATTTTGTATTGTCTTTTTGACTTTGGTGCTTTTTTTTATTTCGGTTAAACTAGTAAAATACCAATGAACTTTTTTTTTATAATTATTTCGACTTTCAAAGGGCGAATTTTGCCTTTTTGATTTTTTGATTTTATTTTTTGGGGGATTTATGCTTATCAGAATTTCTATTTCAATTATTTTTTTTTTGTATATAAAAATTTGAATTTTGGAGAATTTTTACATTTATGAAAATTTTGTAGTTTGATAGATAAATTTTGTAGTTTGGTAGATCAATTTTGTAGTTTGGTAGATAAATTTTGCAGTCTTGGTAGATATATTTTGTAGTTTGAGTAGATAAATTTTGTAGTTTGATAGATAAATTTTGTAGTTTGGTAGATAAATTTTGTAGTTTGGTAGATAAATTTTGTAGTTTGATAGATAAATTTTGTAGTTTGGTAGATAAATTTTGTAGTTTGAGTAGATAAATTTTGTAGTAGTAGATAAATTTTGTAGTTTGGTAGATAATTTTTGTAGTTTGGTAGATAAATTTTGTAGTTTGAGTAGATAAATTTTGTAGCTGAGTAGATAAATTTTGTAGTTTGGTAGATAAATTTTGCAGTTTGGTAGATAAATTTTGCAGTTTG
>NC_137037.1:1849860-1852360 GCF_032717465.1 Coenobita brevimanus
ACTATTACTACTACTACGGCTACTACTGCTACTACAACTACTGTTACTACTACTACCACTACTACTGCTACTACAACTACTATTACTACTACTACTACGGCTACTACTGCTACTACCACTACTAGTACTACTACAACCACAACTACTGCTACTACTACTGCTACTATTACTACGCCTACCACTATTACTACTACTACTACAACTGCAACTACTACTGCTATTACTACTGATACTATTACTACGCCTACTACTATTACTACTACTACCACTACTACTACTACTATTACTACTACTACTACTACTACTACTACTACTACTACTACTATTCTACTCCTATACATCCTTCACCTCTACTTGGCCCAGATTTTCGACACTTACATATCTCAGTGACAAAAAAAAAAAATAATACTGCTCTACATCCTTTCCACAGCACTTCGTGACTAGCATCGTATTCTAGTGTTAATCTATTGCCTCAAGCTGGAGGGATGGTATATTTTGAGCCAGGTGAGAGTGACAGGAGTATAGATAATACTGAAGGAGTTTATAACAGCCTTTTTAACCCCGCCACTTCTGTATATCTCTTAAAAATATCGTTTGTCTGTCCTAAGTTTATTTTCCTTTTGCTCTTTTATTTCCATGTCTTTCCTCTCTCTCTCTCTCTCTCTCTCTCTCTCTCTCTCTCTCTCTCTCTCTCTCTCTCTCACCACACTAATCCCCCAATCTCTTCCATCTGCCAACACTAAGCTAACAGAAAGCCAAGACCTCAATAGCAGATTAGGTCAGGTTAGGTCAGGTCAGGTCAGGTTAGGTCAGGTTAGGTAAGGGTAGGTCAGGTCAGGTCAGGTGAGGTTAAGTTAGATTAGGTCAGGTCAGGTCAGGTTAGGTCAAGTTAGGTCAGGTCAGGTGAGAGATGAATAAATTTTCGCGATTATAGGAAGCATATAAACAAAAGCCAAAGAACTGATTAATAATTTTAGGGATATGTTAATTTTTAGTGTTTTCGTGGGGTAAGGAAGCTACCTAACACCTCTTCCTTAGCGATTTATTTTCCAGAATACCCATTGATAAGTCTCTCTCTCTCTCTCTCTCTCTCTCTCTCTCTCTCTCTCTCTCTCTCTCTCTCTCTCTCCCCTACCTCACCTCACTCAAGGATGGGAAAAGAGGCTTGGATGATGATGATGATGATGATGATGAATGATGATGATGATGATGATTGACCAGCTGAGGAAAGTGAGAGGTAGAAGAGGTAAAACATTAGGGCCATTTTCGTACCCAACTGCCCAGATTTTCGTCCTTAGCATATTTCACGTAGCTCAGTGGCAGAAAAAGACAATACCACGGCTCTGCATTCTTTCCATAGCACTTCTTCATGACTAGCATCATATTCTAGCGTTAATCTATTACTATAATTTAGCGATCAAGGTGGAGAGATGGCAATTTTGGGCCAGTTTACGGTAAGATAAGGGATTGTAACTCGAATTTTCGGATATTGTAGTTACTCTTACTGCTATATGAGTTTTTTTTTTTTTTTTATCACAGTAGGTAAAAAGTTCTTCAGTATTTCAGTAAATTATTTCCTTACTATGGACAGCTGTTCGTGTTTTTCATTTTCTTTAATTATGTGAAAATCAAGAGTAGTGAAAGACATCCATGAAATCTGAGGTAAAATTCGGGATTAGTATTTCAATATCTCTTGGCCTGTCCTCTCTGTTATTTTCCCTAACACCGCTTCCTTGGCGATTTAGTTTTAGACACGGCTGGTTAAAATAAATGTGCTTGTTATTTATGCTGAGTATGGTGGTATTTGAATGATGTGACACAAGCGAATAAGGAGTAACAAGCAAAATAAATCGCTTAGGAAGAGGTGTTAGAGCGCGTCCATACCAGAGGAGAATACGGTCCTCTGTCTTTCTATATATTGCCATGTTATCCTTTCTTCCCCCGTCAGCCTGCCCTTCCTCCATCCATCCCGTCCATCCACCTCATCCTCGGTCTCCCTCTCCCCCTCTCTGTCTCCCCCTCACCTCCATACACTCTCCTAGTCAGTCTCTAACTTTTGCCTATAGTTTGGATAATGCAGGTATAATTAACATACAATAAGGTGTTCAGTGAGAGGTAAGAAATATACTGTACAATTTATCCAGGAAAATATAATCTATAGTATAATCAGAGAAAGTAATTAAGACGGTTATTAAGCTTCAGACAGTAATTAACACACACACACACACACACACACACACACACACACACACACACACACACACACAACACTGATTCATGGCACCGTTTTTACTCTTGTCAACCACGCAACCCTTTCTCACGTTGGTGTCAAGCTAGTGTTTTTTTTCACTCTCTCTCTCTCCCAAGTGTTTGTTTTTTTCCTCTCTCTCTCTCTCTCTCTCTCTCTCTCTCTCTCTCTCTCTCTCTCTCTCTCTCTCTCTCTCTCTCTCTCTCGTTAGCCACGTAACTCTTTCTCACGCTGGTGTCAAGTTAGTGCCTT
>NC_137037.1:1854860-1869860 GCF_032717465.1 Coenobita brevimanus
ATAAGCAAAATAATTCGCTTAGGAAGAGGTGTTAAGAGGAAATATATTTAGGTGTGAGGCAAGAGAACACAGAATGAAACTTGAGAGAGTGAATGAAGAACTATATTTGGCTGGATGGAGAGGGAGAGAGAGAGAAGGGGAATGTGTGTGCGTGTGTGTGTGTGTGTGTGTGTGTGTGTGTGTGTATGTGTGTGTGTGTGTGTGTGTGTGTGTGTGTAACTGTATCCTATTTACACCATGATGTAACACGATACACACACACACACACACACACACACACACACACACACACACATTCTCTCTCTCTCTCTCTCTCACTCACTACACTTTTACAGCCCCCCCCACACAGAAACACTTCCTATCACCCCTCCTCTCTCTCTCTCTCTCTCTCTCTCTCTCTCTCTCTCTCTCTCTCTCTCTCACCTGATGACGCAACACAGCAGGTCAAATTACAGTGTGGTGCAAGAGTCAGTGTCTAAAATTGGCCTCATTATCCAGTTCCACCTCTGAACCTCTCTCCTAACTCCTTAACAATTTTTCTATACTCCTTTCACTTTAACTTGGCTCAAAATGACCTGCCCTCCCTCTTGAACGCTGGGCTGTAAGAGGAAACTAAATCTACAGTATACTCCTTTCACCTTAACTTGGCCCAGATTTTCGTCCTTTTGCAGCTTATTTCACGTAGCTCAGTGGCAGAAAAAGCCAATGCTACGGCTCTACATCCTTGCCACAGCACTTCTTCGTGACTAGCATCCTCTTTGTAGTGGTAATTGACTGTTACAACTCGGTATGCAAGATGGAGAGACGGCAATTTTAGGCCAAGTTAGAGTGAAAAGAGTATAGAATATGGTGCTAGTCACGAAGAAGTGCAATGGAAAGAAGGAGACACACTCAAATATGGTGCTAGTCACGAGGAAGTGCAGTGGAAGGGAGACTGACACATGAATATGGTGCTAGTCACGAAGAAGTGCAGGGGAAAGAAGGAGACTGACACTCGAATATGGTGCTAGTCACGAAGAAGTGCAGTGGACAGCGGGAGATTGACACAAGAATATGGTGCTAGTCACGAAGAAGTGCAGTGGAAAGCAGGAGATTGACACTCGAATATGGTGCTAGTCACGAAGAAGTGCAGTGGAAACGAGACTGACACTCGAATATGGTGCTAGTCACGAAGAAGTGCAGTGGAAAGAAGAAGACTGACACTAGAATATGGTACTAGTCACGAAGAAGTGCAGTGGCAAGAATATTAATCCCTGGTAGTGTCATAAAACTGCCATCTCTCCATCTTCAATCCTGAGATGTAACTAGAATATACTGCTAGTCACGAAGAAGTGCAGTGGGAGTGGCACAGTTCCATCAGACGAAAAAAATAAATGATAATAGTTAATGTTTCCTCTGACTATAGCTGAGTGACAGTAGAGAAAGAAAGAGAGAGAGAGAGAGAGAGAGAGAGAGAGAGAGAGAGAGAGAAAGAAAGGGGGTCATTGAGTTGATAGAGTTAATTCCTTCAATACGGTGACGTCTTTGTTATTATTATTATTATTATTATTATTATTATTATTATTATTATTATTATTATTATTATCATTATTATTATTATTATTATTATTATTATCATTTTTACTACTACTACTACTACTACTACTACTAATAATAATAATAATAATAATAATAGTAATAATAATAATAATAATAATAATAATAATAATAATAATAATCGTAATAATACCACAATGTCAACAACAAGAACACAAAAAACAACAACAACAATAACAATAATAATAATAACTATAATAATAATAACAACAACAAAAGTAATAATAATAATAATAATAATAATAATAATAATAACCAACTCTTTCATTCATTCATCACCCGAACGTAATTATCTTTATCATAATCACCTGAGATATTTTTAATTAGGTAATGAGGTAATTTATTCTAGACTAATTACATATCCATCATTACCACCACACTAGAATGGATTGCTAGTCACGAAGAAGTGCTATGGAAAGATGTCGAGTGAGAGACGTGAAATAAGCTGCATAAGGACGAAAATCTGGGCCAAATGAAAGTAAAAAAGGTATTGGCCTCTCTCTCTCTCTCTCTCTCTCTCTCTCTCTCTCTCTCTCTCTCTCTCTCTCTCTCTATCTATCTATCTATCTATCTATCTATCTCTATCTCTATCTCTATCTATCTATCTATCTATCATCTATCTATCTATCTATCTGTTTATCTATCTATCTTCCCTTTTCTCTCTCTCTCTCTCTCTCTCTCTCTCTCTCTCTCTCTCTCTCTCTCTCTCTCTCTCTCTCTCTCACCCGTATTCTCTTCGGGCAAGGAAGCTCCCTAACACCTTCTCTTAAGCGATTTATTTTGCTTATTACTCCCTTACCATCCTATTTTGTGTGACTTAAATCCTTCTAACATCGCCATACTCTGCATAAATAACGTAAAAAAGGATATTAACCAACCATAGCCAGGAATAAATCGCTAAGGAAGGGGTGTTAATGAGAGAGAGAGAGAGAGAGATTAATAAATTTCTCTCACGTCTTTTTAATACTATGATGGATTAGAGAGAGAGAGAGAGAGAGAGAGAGAGATTTGGCTCTACATCCTTTGCACAGCACTTCTTCGTGACTAAGTTAAAATTAAATAAAGGGAATATCTCGCTGGGTAAGGAGGTTCCCGAACGCCTCTTCCTTAGCGATTTATTTTCCAGACTACCCATTAATATTCTTTTTTTTTTTTTTTTTTTAGTATCGACATTGATGGAATGGATAACACACAAGAGAGAGAGAGAGAGAGAGAGATTGACGGACATATAAACAGAAGAGGGAGAGCGAATGGAGAGTGAGAGACTGACTAGGAGAGTATATGTGAGCAGGGTGAAGGGGGGAAATGGGGAGACGAAGACCCAGGATGAGATGGGGGGATGGGGTGGGGATATGAATGAGGGGGCGATTCGTCTGGCTATAGATAGATAGATAAATAGATAGATGAATGAATGGATGGATAGATAGATAGATAGATAGATAGATAGACAGACAGATAGATAGATAGATAGATAGATGGATAAGTAAGTGGACGGATGGACAGATAGACATAGACAGATAGATAGAAGGATACATATATACATACATACATATATACATAAGTAGATAGATAGATAGATAGATAGACAGAAAGACAGATAGGCAGATTGATAGATGGATGGATAGATAGATAGTTAAATAAATACATACATACATACATAGGTAGACAGATTGGCAGATTGATAGGTGGATGGATAGATAAATAGACAAATAGATAGATAGATAGATAGACAGATAGATCGATAGATAGATAGACGTCACTAATGCTAAATATCCATAAGAAAAACTGATACAGAATAAAAATAATAATTAACTTTGTCTATCACCATCCCCAAACTCTCCATTCTAAGCGATTTATTTTCTTATTACCCCTTACCGTCCATACCCAGCATAAATAACGTACAGAAGGATATTAACCAGCCGTATGGGAAATAAATCGCTAGGGAAGAGGTGTTAGGGAGCGTCCGTCACGGGAGGCAAGAGATAAAAAAATAAAAATAAATAAATAAGGTAAACAATAAAAAATAAATCGAGATAAATAAAAATAAATCAAAATAAAGTAAAAATAAAAAAAATAAAATGAATAAAAACTATAAAATAAAAAATAAATTAAATAAAAAACAAAAACAAAAATAAATAAAAACAAAAGAAATAATGAAAGTAAACTAAAAACAAAAATTAAAAAGTCAAAGTAAAAAAAATAATTAAAAAAAATAAAAATAAAAAAACAATAAAAAGTAAAAAACAAAAAACAATAAAATTAAAATAAGAGTAAAACGAAAAATGAAAAATAAAAGTAAAAAAATATAAATATAAATAATAAGAAATAAAAATAATTAAATTTTATAAAATCCAAAATAAAATAATATATATATGAAATTGTCTATAGGTAAAAAAAATAAATAAATAAATATTACACACGTCAAGGGAATGGAGGCTCCCTAACACCTCCTCCTAAGCGGTTTATTTTGCTTATGACTCCTTACGATCCTCTTCTGTGTTATAGAAATCGTCTCGCTGTGCATATCGGAAATAAATCGCTAAGGATGAGGTGTTAGGGAGTTTCCTTAAGCGACGAGAATACGGGTCATTGGCTACGGGTAAGGAAGCTCCCTAACACCTCTTCCTAAGTGATTTATTTTAAGGAAGCTCCCTAACACCTCTTCCTAAGTGATTTATTTTAAGGAAACTCCCTAACACCTCTTCCTAAGTGATTTATTTTAAGGAAGCTCCCTAACACCTCTTCCTAAGCTATTTATTTTAAGGAAGCTCCCTAATACCTCTCCCTAAGCTATTTATTTTAAGGAAGCTCCCTAACAGCTCTTCGTAAGGTATTTATTTTAAGGAAGCTCCCTGACACCTCTTCCTAAGCGATTTAGTTTGCTGATTACTCCTTACTGTCCTCTTCTGTGTCTCTTAAATCTCTCATGTACCACCATACTCAGCATAAATAACATACAAAAGGACATTAACCAGCTATACCTAAAATAAATCGCTAAGGAAAAGGTGTTAGGGAGTTTCCAAGGCATGAATTACGAGATACAGGGTGGACAAAAGTCTCCTTCTACACTCCTTTCACTCAAACTTGGGCCAGATTTTCGTACTTTTGCAGCTTATTTCACGTAGCTCAGTGGCAGAAAAAGATAATACAACTGCTCTACATCCTTTCCACAGCACTTCTTCGTGACTAGCATCCTATTCTAATATTAATCTATTACTACAACGGCTCTACATCCATCCCATAGCACTTCTTCGTGACTAGCATCCTATTCTAATGTTAATCTATTACTACAACGGCTCTACATCCTTCCCATAGCACTTCTTCGTGACTAGCATCCTATTCTAATATTAATCTATTACTACAACGGCTCTACATCCTTCCCATAGCACTTCTTCGTGACTAGCATCATATTCTAGTGCTAATCTGTTGCTCTACCTCAGCATTCAAGGTGGAGAGATGGCAATTTTAGGCCAACTTAGAGTGAAAGGGGTATAGGAAAGCGAGGTGAACGTGAGTGAGAAAGACGAGGCACCCTAACACCTCTTCCTTAGCGATTTATTTTTGGACTGGGATGGTTAATATCCTTTTGTACGTTAATTATGCAGTGTTTGGCGATATTGGAAGGATTTATACAACACAGAAGAGGACAGTAAGGTGTAATAAACAAAATAAATCGCTTAGGAAAAAGTGTTAGAGCTCTATTCTCGTCGGTTAAGGAAGCTCCCTAACACCACTTCCATAGCGATTTACTTTTGGATATCATACGTTATTTATGCGGAGTATGGAGATATGGGAAGGATTTATGCAACACAGAAGAGTACAGTAAGGTGTAATAAACAAAATAAATCGCTTAAGAAAAAGGTGTTAGGATGTGGTTAATCTCCATTTGTATGTTATTTATGCAGAGTAGTGCGATATGCGAAGGACTTATTTAACACAGAAGAGGACAGTAAGGTGTATTAAAATAAATCGCTTAAGAAAAGGTGTTAGGGATGTGGTTAATATCCATTTGCATGTTATTTATGCAGAGTAGAACGATATGCGAAGGATTACGCAAGACAAAAGAGGACAGTAAGGTGTAATAAACAAAATAAATCGCTTAGGAAAAGGTGTTAGGGAGCCTCCTCAACCTACGAGAATGTGTGTCCTGGCCATCACGTGACCTGAAAGGGGCGTGGAATATTTGCCAGCTTAAAGTACACGTAGTATAGACAAAACTAAAATAATTCTTTCCTTTAAACTGAACAAAATCATATGGTTATTGGATCACTTAAATGAAAATCTATATTGAAGAGATGCGGGTGGAATGTAATGTGCAGGATGAATCGGTCAAGAGAAAGTGTTACATAAAGACTGAGAGGAGAGGGGAAGAAGAGATAAACGATGAGAGAGAGATAAAGCGTGTAAGAATGTGTGTGTGTGTGAGAGAGGGAGAGAGAGAGAGAGAGAGACAGACAGACAGACAGACAGATAGACAGAGAGACACAGATAGACAGAGAGAGAAAGAGGGAGAGAGAGAGAGAGAGAGAGAGAGAGAGAGACAGACAGACAGAGAGACACAGACAGACAGATAGACAGAGAGAGAAAGAGAGAAAGAGAGAGAGAGAGAGACAGACAGACAGAGACAGAGAGACAGACAGACAGACAGACAGACAGACTGAGATACGAGAATGTGAGAAAGTGAGTGAGAGAGAGAGACAGACAGACAGACAGACAGACAGACAGACAGAGAGGGAGAGAGAGAGGAGGCTGACAAATGAGTGGGGAAAAATATATGTAAGGATGAAGACAGTGAGATACGAGAATGTGAGAAAGTGAGTGAGAGAGAGTGAGAAAGTGAGTGAGAGAGAGTGAGAATGTGAGAGAGGGAGAGAAAGTGAGGGTGAGAGAGAGTGATAAAGTGAGAGAGAGAGAGTGATAAAGTGAGTGAGAGAGAATGATAATGTGAGTGAGAGTGAGAAAGTGCGTGAGAGTGAGAAAGTGAGTGAGAGTGAGAAAGTGAGTGAGAGTGAGAAAGTGAGTGAGAGTGAGAAAGTGAGTGAGAGAGAAAGTGCGTGAGAGTGAGAAAGTGCGTGAGAGTGAGAAAGTGCGTGAGAGTGAGAAAGTGCGTGAGAGAGAGAGAGAGAGAGAGAGAGAGAGAGAGAGAGAGTGTGAGAAAGTAAGTGTGAGAGAGAGCGAGTGAGAAAGTGAGTGAGAGAGAGTGAGAAAGTAAGACAATACGAGTCAAAGGATATATATAACACATACCCAAAGCGGCGAGGAAGCTCCAGACTTCGACGGAAAAAAATAGGAGGCGAAAATAATGACGATTTAAGCGATGAGTTTCAAGACAGGATCATCGCTCTCTCTCTCTCTCTCTCTCTCTCTCTCTCTCTCTCTCTCTCTCTCTCTCTCTCTCTCTCTCTCTCTCTCTCTCTCTCTCTCACACACACACACACACACACACACACACACACACACACACACACACACACATACACATTCTATACTTACTCTCATCGACATTAATATCAATCTCTGTCCTCTCTCTCTCTCTCTCTCTCTCTCTCTCTCTCTCTCTCTCTCTCTCTCTCTCTCACACACACACACACACACACACACACACACACACACACACACACACACACATACATTCTATACTTACTCTCATCGACATTAACTTCAATCTTTGTCCTATCTTCTCTCTCTCTCTCTCTCTCTCTCTCTCTCTCTCTCTCTCTCTCTCTCTCTCTCTCTCTCTCTCTCTCTCTCTCTCTCTCTCTCTCTCTCTCTCTCTCTCTCTCTCTCTCTCTCTCTCTCTCTCTCTCTCTCAAAATAAACTTTCTAAGGCGACCTCGACCACTGCTAAAAGAGGGGCTTTGGGTGAGGCAGGTGAGACGGCCAAGAGGAAAGAGGAGAGAGAGAGAGAGAGTGAGAGCATGGGTATATAGAAAGCGAGAGAGAAGAGGGAAGGAGAGAGAAAAAAACAGTAGAGGGATGAAGAACTGAGAGGGGGGAAAGGCAAGGTAGGAGAGGACGAAGGAAGGAAAGGACGAAGGAAGGAAAGGACCAAGGAAAAGGGAGATGAAAGACGAGGCAAAAAGATGATGGGGAAACACATGGAAAAAAAAATCGAAATGGGAATAAGTGTTGAAGAGAAAAATGGAAATAAACGGAAATTGAAGAGGGGGAGGGAGAAGGCGAGGGAGGATGAGAAGAAAGAAGGAGAAAGGAAAAGGAGAGAGAATGGAAAGAGGGAGGGAAGGAGAGGGAAAATGAGAAGAGAGAAGGGGAAAGGAAAATGAGAGAGAATGGAAGGAGAGAGGGGAGAAGAGGAAGGAAAGAAGAAGGAAGAGGGATAGAGTGATGTGTGAGAGGGATGGAAGAGGGTGAAGGCAGGAGGAAAGAAGGGAAAGGAAAAGGAGAGAGACAGGAAAGAGAGAGAGGAAAAGAGGCAGGAAGGTGAGAAGGAAGAGGGATTGAGTGAGGTGTAAGAGGGATGGAAGAGGGTGAAGGCAGGAGGAAAGAAGGGATAGGGTAAAAATAATACAGAAAGCAGGGATAAAGCTGTCTGTCCAATGAAAGCCACGGCTGTTTAGAAATCCACGTCTTTGCTCTCTAGTTTCATTTTTTCGACTCTTACAAGAAGCTGGTGTAAAACTAAACATAGGAATTTTCAGTATCTATAGCGCTGGAAACGAAGATAAAATTCCATTCCACGAGTGCAGTATTTCTTAAAATATTCACTTCTCTCAATGTTTACTTTCCACGGAACATTTTCAACACTAGCATCACTTTCCTGGGTACATCCCTTTTGGCAGAGGCTGGGTGGGTGTGGGTGTGGGTGTGGGGTGAGGATAGGGTGGGTGTGGGTGTGGCTATGACTGTGTGTGTGTGGGTGGGAGTGGGGGTGTGGATGTGAGCTGAGTATGGTGTGGGTGTGGGTATGGGTGTGGTTGTGTGGGTGTACCGTGGGGGTGGGTCTGGGGGTGGTTGTGTCGATGTGGTAGTGTGGGTGTGGATACGGATGTCGGAGTGGTTGGTGGTGTGGGTGTGTAGATTTTTCGAAGAATGTGGGTATATGTGTGTGTGTGTGTGTGTGTGTGTGTGTGTGTGTGTGTGTGTGTGTGTGTGTGTGTGTGTGTGTGTGTGTGTGTGTGTGTGTGTGGGTGGGTGGGTGGGTGTGGGTGTGGGTGTGGGTGTGGGTGTGTGGGTGGGTGTGGTTGCAGGTGTGGATGTGTGAAATAAGATGTGTGAGTAAGGATGCAGATATGTGGGTGTGAGTAAGTGGACCTGAATGTGTGTGTGTGTGTGTGTGTGTGTGTGTGTGTGTGTGTGTGTGTGTGTGTGTTGATATGAGTGTGTCCTGATGTGCTGATTAAGTATGCGTAGGTGTATGAATTTTGCATGTGTGCATGTGTTTGTGGGCATTAATGTGCGTGTGTACAGAGATATATGTATGTATGAAAGTGTGTGTGTGTGTGTGTGTGTGTGTGTGTGTGTGTGTGCGTACCTAGAGCAGGTTAGAGGAGGAGCGTGCAGAGCGCTGAACGCCGAGCCGCACACTGGGCACCCCACACACACTTCCCCTGCCAGTCCATGCCCCCCCTTACCCCTAAACCCCCCTCCTGCCCCCCACTACACACCCCTACCTCCCCCTCCCCCCCTCCCCTCCCCACACCTCCCCATGCCCCTCCCTTCACTCCCCACCCCCAACTTTCACTCGCCCCCTCCCTCACTTCTCCTACATATCCCCTTCCTCTTATTCCCATTCCCCTCCTCATTCCCCACACACCCCACTCCCCCCACACCGTCCCCTCATCCCTTCCCCTGCTCCCCATATACACCCCTCACGTCTCCCTCTCGTCTCTTTCTCACTGTCCATCTCCTTCCATATGCCCAAGACTCACCTTTCATGCACTGTCCCGTCATTTCGGCCTCACCTGCCCATTTCCTTCCTCCTCTCCCTTTTCCTCCATCCTTCTCCCCTCCTTCTTCCTCCTCCCTCCAACTCTCACCCCTCACTCTTTCCTCCCCACTTCAAACCTCTCCCCTTCTCTTCCTGCCCTCCTCCCCAATCGTCTTTCCTTCCCTCTCTCTCACCCCAACCAGCCTCCCCCACCCTCATTCACCGTTCCTTCCCTTTCCCTCCCCCCCTATTTCCTACCCTCTCCTCTCCTTCCCTCCCCTTCCTTCCCCTCCCTCATCATTCCTCTCTTTCCTTCCCCTCCCTTACCTTTTCTTCCTTCCATTTAATTTCTCCCTTATTTTATCCCTCTACTCTTCCATCCCTCTTTCACCTCTCTCTCTCTCTCTCTCTCTCTCTCTCTCTCTCTCTCTCTCTCTCTCTCTCTCTCTCTCTCTCTCTCTCTCTCTCTCTCTCTCTCTCTCTCTCTCAGCACATCACTACCTCACATACCCTCTCCTTGCCCCCTCCCCCTTACCTACCCCTCATTCCTCTTCCTCTGGCACTGTCTCTTGGCACTATCTGGCACTGTCCCCTGGCACTATCTGGCACTGTTCCTCTCATGGCCAGGGGCTCAATCCGCGCCTAGTAATTGTAGATAAGATAGGGCTATACTCCTTTCACTTTAACTAGGCGTAAAGCTGCCATCTCTCCATCTTGAATGCTGAGGTGTGGCAAGAGATTAACACTAGAATGTGGTGCTAGTCACGAAGAAGTGCTAAGGAAGGGTTGCAGAGCCGCAGTATTGTCTTATTCTACAAATGACCTAAGAAGAATGGACAGCAAAAGAACAATATTTTTTCTGTACTTACTCTCAGCTCAATAATATCGCAGTATTGACACTCTCAGGCTCGTATCGTTAGCTGATATAGAATCTTAGGTGCCTACTCTCATAGGTAACGAAGCTCCCTAACACCTCTTCCTTAGCGATTTATTTCTGGCTATGGCTGGTTAATATCCCTTTGTACGCTATTTATGCAGAGTAAGGCGATATTGGAAGGGTGTACGTAACACAGAAGAGGAGAGTAGGGTGTAGTAAGCTAAATAAATCGCTTAGGAAAAGGTGTTAGGGAGCTTTCTTAGCCGATGACAACAATAGTAAAATTTCTCACTCTTCTGACTCACAGACAATGACGTCAGCAGCAGAAATGAAAATGTCACACACACACACACACACACACACACACACACACACACACACACACACACACACACACACACACACACACACACACACACACCTTAATCCTCTCAATAGTAACCTATCCTAACACTGAACTTCTTCTCCCTCCCTCTCTCTCTCTCTCTCTCTCTCTCTCTCTCTCTCTCTCTCTCTCTCTCTCTCTCTCTCTCTCTCTCTCTCTCTCTCTCTCTCTCTCTCTCTCTCAAAGGGCAAGGTAATAGGGCAAGGTCAGCTTAAAGAATTCGGATCCGATTTAGACCAAACTGTGTGGAAGGGTTGAGGGTCACGCAAGGATGAACGGATTCGATTTTGACAATTTGTAAAAAAGTTAAGGCACAATATTGTTCTGCAGTTAGCAAGCTCCCAAACACCTCTTCTTTACCGATTTATTCCTGAATCTGCTCCGGTACTATATTTTCTTGTGTGTTATTCATGTCATGTATGTAGGCATTAAAAAGATTTAAGAAAAGAAAAGAGGATATTAATGTATAGTTTGGAAAATAAATCGCTAAGGAAAAAGTGTTAGGGAGCCTCCTTAAGCGATGAGAATACGGTCGAAGGTCACAGGACAAGATAAATCAACTTTTTTTTTTACTAAATTTAGTGGAAGGTTTGAGGGTCAGCCGAGAATGAAGATATTTATTTTTAAGAACAAGTCACAGATCAAGCCCAGTATCCCTGTCGGGTAAGGAAGCTCCCTAACACCTTTTCTTAAGCGATTTATTTAGCCTGTTACTTTGCCGTCCTCTCGTTACTTAAATCATCCCAGCATCACCTTACTCTGCACAAATAACGTACAAAACGATATTACCCAACCGTACCCAAAAATAAATCGCAAAGGAAACGATGAAACGACTAAAGAGAAGTATCAAAGGCCAGAAAAACAGTGATATAAGTCTAGTAAAGATGATGATGAATTCTTAATGATTTTTACTTGTGTAGTCTCAAATTAACTTTATTTTCACACATTAGAGAGAGAGAGAGAGACAGAGACAGACAGACAGACAGACAGAGACAGACAGACAGAGACAGACAGAGACAGACGGAGAGAGAGAGAGAAGTAAGAAAGAAAAAGCAAAAAATGATGAGTAGATAAATTGACAGATAGACTGATAGATACACAGATAATTGAGAGAGAGAGAGAGAGAGAGGGGGGGGGAGAGGGAGGGGGGGAGGTGACACCTGGATGACACCATAAGGCTCCAGCTGTGTTTGTTGACGTTAGAAATTCAGTCTCGCTTACTCCTCTCTCTCTCTCTCTCTCTCTCTCTCTCTCTCTCTCTCTCTCTCTCTCTCTCTCTCTCTCTCTCTCTCAAAGAAACATGTCAAAAATAATCATCTATGGTCAGAGAAACAGAACAAACCTCTCTCTCTCTCCCTCTCTCTCTCTCTCTCTCTCTCTCTCTCTCTCTCTCTCTCTCTCTCTCTCTCTCTCTCAAAGAAACATGTCAAAAATAATCATCTATGGTCAGAGAAACAGAACAAACCTCTCTCTCTCTCCCTCTCTCTCTCTCTCTCTCTCTCTCTCTCTCTCTCTCAAAGAAACATGTCAAAAATAATCATCTATGGTCAGAGAAACAGAACAAACCTCTCTCTCTCTCCCTCTCTCTCCCTCTCTCTCTCTCTCTCTCTCTCTCTCTCTCTCGATTTTGCTCATCATTCCTTCTCAGATAAAATCATTTTTCTTGTATATCTATCTATCTATCTATCTGTCTGTCTATAATATACCGTATATGTATATGCGATTTCTCTTCTGCACGACTCTTGAACTATGACCCCGTGCATCTTCCCTACATTCATCACTCTTCAAACTCTTATTTGTTATGAGAGAGAGAGAGAGAGAGAGAGGGAGGGAGGGAGGGAGAGGGAGTGAAAGGGGGGGGGAGAGAGCGCTTCCTATCACCCTCCCCAAACATCTATTCACTCACTACTTACACATTCTTTCCTCACTTCGCAACTCCACTGCCCAACATCCTTTCCATAGCACTTCTTCGTGACTAGCATCATATTCTAGCATCCTTACACATTTTTTTCCTCACCTCGCCATTCCTCTTATCATCATCATCTCACTCCTCTGCAGGTGAACTTTGAAATCATTCTCTCTCTGTCACATACATATACGTTCCCACCTGTAATATTAACACCCTCAGCTTCCTCTCAATGTCCTTATCTTAATTATCTACGCTTACTATCTATCTATCTAATGCCAGACGCCTCAATCCCGTTTGGGGTGACCACTAACAAATCGCCTCCACGTCGCCCTGTCCCCAGCCATTTCACTGCCCTGCTCCCAACTCACATCCCCCTCTCTCATATACGCTTACCTGAGATATAAAACCACACCTGTTCCGTATAGTTGAAAATTATATCTCTCTATCTATTGCCAGACGCCTTAATCCCATACGGGGTGGCCACAAACAAATCGCCTCCACGTCGCCTTGTTCCCCACCATTTCACTGCTAGGCATATAAGCCGTATTGATTGCTTTGAACCCCGTCTTCTCGTCGGTTAAGGAAGCTCCCTAACACCGATTCCTGAGCGATTTATTTTGCCTATTGCACTTTGCACTTTACACGCTATTACACTTTACACTATTTGTCCAAAGCTTATGTAGAAAAGTGTAGTAGTAGCATTAGGCAACACTACAGCCCAACATCCTTTCCATAGCACTTCTTCGTGACTAGCATCATATTCTTGCGTTAACCTCTTGCGTCAGGATTTAAGATGCAGAGATGACAGGCCAAGTTAAAGTGAAGAGAGTATAGCGTATTTATCATTATATTTTACGTTATTTCCGTCCATTTGTGTGAATGTAAATCCTTCAGTACTAACTATGCATGGACTGACGATGGTAACAGTTTCTAGTAATGATGATGATGATGATGACGATGATGATGATGATAATAGCAGTTGTAGTAGTAGTGGTAGCAGTAGTAGTAGTAGTAGTAGTAGTGGTAGTAGTAGTAGTAGTAGAAGTAGTAGTAGTAGTAGTAGTAGTAGTGGTGGTAGCAGTAGTAGTAGTAGTAGTAGTAGTAATGATAATAACATTTCTAGTAATGATGGTGATGGTGATGATGATGATGATGACGATAATAATAATAATAATAATAATAATAATAATAATAATAATAATAACAATAATAATAATAGTGATAACTGTAATACTGTCATAACAATAGCAATAATAATAATAATAATAATAATAATTATAATAATAATAATAATAATAATAATGAAAGCAACTTAAAATAGATCATGAATTTGACAGGAGGAGGAGGTGGAGAAGAAAAAGGAGGAAGAAGAGGAGGAGAAGGAGGAGGAGGAGGAGGAGAGGAGGAGAGAAGGAATGAGGATAGGAGGAAGGAAGGAAAGAAAGAGAGAGAGGAGGAAGTGAGGAAGAGGATAAAGACGAAGAAATGGACGAGAAACTACAAGACGAGGAGGAAGAGGAAGAAGAAGAGGAGGAGGAGGAGGAGGAGCAATTCAGGAGAGGCGGAAGTTCCATTTAAACACACGTGAAATGGACCTCTTCAGTCTTCTCCCCCTCCCCTCCCTCCCCCTCCCTCTCCCTCTTCCCCTCCCCTCCCTCCCCCTCTCCCCTTTCCCCTTCCTCTCTCTCTCTCTCTCTCTCTCTCTCTCTCTCTCTCTCTCTCTCTCTCTCTCTCTCTCTCTACGGAAAGTCTCATCGGAGGGAGAGTGACGGCCAAAATTAACCATTTCCCATGCTGGAGAAGTACTATAATAATAATAGTAGCAGTAGTAGTAGTAGTAGCAGTAGTAGTAGGAGTAGTAGTAGTAGTAGTAATAATAATAATAATAATAATAATAGTAGTAGTAGTAGTAGTAGTAGCAGTAGTAGTAGTAGTAGTAATAGCAGTAGTAGTAGTAGTAGTAGTAGCAGTAGTAGTAGTAGTAGTAATAGTAATAGTAGTAGTAGTAGTACTAGTAGTAGTAATAATAATAATAATAATAACAATAATAATAATAATAATAATAACACAAACAACGCAAGAGAATCAATTTACGTAAACCAGGTGAGGTTAGGTGAGAAAGAGAGAGAGAGAGAGAGAGAGAGAGAGAGAGAGAGAGAGAGAGCAAGAAGCTATCAGAATTCACTTATAAACATTTTCTTAGGCTTTCATTTTGCAAACCTAATTGATATGAATGCTTAGATCACAAGACGAACACGCTACCACTGAGCCACCGCGGTTCATGATGTGGTTAGAGGCAGTGAGGAATCTCTACACACACACACACACACACACACACACACACA
>NC_137037.1:1884860-1887360 GCF_032717465.1 Coenobita brevimanus
ACGAGAATACGGGCCTCAGAGCTGTTTTTCGTCCATTTTTTTCAGTCAAAATAGACAGAAAAAAAATAAACAGGAAAAATAGACAGAAAAGAAAAAAAATGAAAAAATAGACAGAAAGAAAAAATAGACAAAAAAATAGTCAGGAAAAATAAAGAAAAATAATAGACAGAAATAAACAGAAAAAATAGACGGAAAAAAGAGGAAGAAAAATAGAAAAAATAGACAGAAAAATAATAGACAGAAAAGGTAGACAGAAAAAATAGACAGAAAAATAGACAGAAAAATAGACAAAAAAAGAAGGAAAATAGAGAAAATAGACAGAAAACACAGAAAAATAGACAGGAAAAAATAGACGGGAAAGAGACAAAAGAGAAAGAGAATAGGATGAAAAAACAGACAGGAAAAAGACAGAAAAAATAGACAGAAAAATTAGACAAAAATTAGACAGAAAGATAGACATAAAAAATGGACAGAAAAAAAGACAGAAAATTTAGACAGAAAAAATGGACAGAAAAAAAGACAGAAAATTTAGACAGAAAAAATGGACAGAAAAAATAGACAGAAAAGTAGACATAATAGACAGAAAAAATGACAGAAAAATACAGAAAAAATAGACAAAAAATTGACAGAAAAAAAATGACAAAAAGATAGACAGAAAAAAGACAGAAAAAAGACAGAAAAAATAGAAAGGAAAAATAGACAGAAGACAGAAAAAAACAGACAAAAAAATAGACGGAAAAAAATGAGTCGGTTAAAATAAAGTGTTACGTCTTCAGAAAAGTGATGAGTCGTGTAGGTCAGGTTACCAGAGAGAGAGAGAGAGAGAGAGAGAGAGGGCGCGACATGGCGTGGATATAAAATGAAAGAGAGAGAGAGAGAGAGAGACAGAGAGAGAGAGAGACAGAGAGAGAGAAGGGGAATGACACGGTGTGGATATAAATGAGAGAGAGAGAGAGAGAGAGAGAGAGAGAGAGAGAGGGCGCGACATGGCGTGGATATAAAATGAAAGAGAGAGAGAGAGAGAGAGAGAGAGAGAGAGAGAAAGGGGATGAAATGGTGTGGATATAAATGAGAGACAGAGAGAGAGAGAGAGAGAAGGGGGGGATGCTATGGTGTGGATATAAATGAGAGAGAGAGAGAGAATTACATAGTTACAAAGATACACAGACTTAATGGGCGGTCCCTACAAGAGAGAGAGGAAGAGAGAGAGAGAGAGAGGGTCGCAGTGCGCCAAATCACCCCATTACTCTTTAATTACAATCATTGGCATGAGAAAGACTTAATTAGGGATCTGGCTCGTATTCTCGTCCCTAACACCTTTTCCTAAGCGATTTATTTTGGTTATTACAGCTATTGTCATTTTCTGTGTTACATAAGTCCTTCCAATATCGCCATACTCTACATAAATAACGTATCCAAAATTAATCGCTAAGGAAAAGGTGTTAGGGAGCTTTATTCTTTACTTAAATTAAAACACACACACTCACACACACACACACACACACACACACACACACACACACACACACATACGTTCTTTCAGTCCTCCTGCACACACACACACACACACACACACACACACACACACACACACATACGTTTTCAGTCCTCCTGCACACACCACACACACACACACACACATACGTTCTTTCAGTCCTCCTGCACACACCACACACACACACACACACACACACACACACACACACACACACACACACACACACACACACACACACACACACACACATACACACACACACACACACACACACACACACACACACGTTCTTAAAATCCTCCTGCACACACACACACATACACACACACACACACACACAAACACACGCAATTACCATCCCAAACCTCTCCAGGAAATAACTTTTTTGGTCCAACAACAACAACAACAATCAAACTCATTTTTCTTTTTTTCGACATTTTTTTTGTCATGTGTCCAGGGAAAAAATTTTGGATTCGCCCTCAAAAAAGTAAATTGCCGTTTTTGTTTTTTTGGTTTTTGGTTTTTGGTTTTTGGTTTTTGGTGTTTTTTTTTTTGCTGTTGGTTTTTATTTTTTATCTTTTTTTGGTTTTTGGTTTTTGTTTTTGTTTTTTTGGTTTTTGGTTTTTTGGTTTTTGGTTTTTGGTTTTTGATTTTTTTTTGGTTTTTGGATTTTACGTTTTTGGTTTTTGGTTTTTTGGTTTTTGGTTTTTGGTTTTTTGGTTTTTGGTTTTTGGTTTTTGGTTTTTCGGTTTTTGGTTTTTGGATTTTACGTTTTTGGATTTAGATTTTTGGTTTTTGGTTTTTGGTTTTTTGGTTTTTTGGTTTTTGGTTTTTTGGCTTTTGGTTTCTTGGTTTTTTGGTTTTTGGTTTTTGATGTTTTTTTTGGTTTTTGGTTTATTGGTTTTTGTTTTTTGTTTTTTGGTTTTTGGTTTTTTGGTTTTTGGTTTTTGGTTTTTAATATGGATATACTGACCAATTTCCACTCCATAGTTTTTCTTTACT
>NC_137037.1:1892360-1917360 GCF_032717465.1 Coenobita brevimanus
ACATTCTTACTGTCATTCTCTCAGGCAGACCTCCCCATGCGTCCTTGTACAGGGGATGAGAGTACAAAGCTAAATCTCTCTCTCTCTCTCTCTCTCTCTCTCTCTCTCTCTCTCTCTCTCTCTCTCTCAGACACACACACACACACACACACACACACACACACACACACACACTTGTAAATTCATATCTACACACACATGTAAATACATATCTACACACACTTCCCTTACTTTGTCTCACGCAAAAACCTTAGACTCTCTCTCTCTCTCTCTCTCTCTCTCTCTCTCTCTCTCTCTCTCTCTCTCTCTCTCTCTCTCTCTCTCTCTCTCTCAGGTAATTAACAGTCAAGAGCAGTGTACGTGGTTCGACCCTGACCAAAATATACTGACAACTCCAGCTGCCAGAGACACCCACACCCACACCTACACCTGCACCCACACCCACACCTTCACCTGCACCCACACCCACACCCACACCTTCACCCACACCCACACCCACACCTGCACCCACACCCACACCCACACCTTCACCTGCACCCACACCCACACCCACACCTTCACCTGCACCCACACCCACACCCACATACACCCCTACACACACACACGCACACACACACACACACACACACACAACTACCCAGACCCACTTCCACAACCATATCCACCTTAACCCAGTCTCACCCACACCCACACCCTCACATCCACACCCACACCCACATTCGTCCGTACACACACACACACACACACACACACACACATACACACTACACCCATAACGAGATTGATACCAGAACCTCACATACACACACACACACACACACACACACACACACATACACACTACACCCATAACGAGATTGATACCAGAACCTCACATACACACACACACACACACACACACACACACACACACACACACACACACACACACACACACACACACACACACACACACACACATACACACGTGCATTAAAGTGTTGAGTGAACCAGGTAAAATCTAATTCATACCGGAAAGATGATGTGATTTTGCTTTCAGGTCTATTGCATTTAGTGAGAGAGAGAGAGAGAGAGAGAGAGTAAATGGTCTGAGGTCCTCTTTATATGTAGGTGTATTTTTCCCTTATATTTTCCCCATGAAGACTACAGGTAATCGGTCTAAAAAAAATTCCTTATTAATTTATCTATTGTATTGTGGTAGGTGCTGGCGACCATCATCCACTCACTTGATGTAGTGCTGCCTACTTCTTCCTTAGCCTTTATCATTCTTTTTCTGTGCCTGCCCTCCTCTCTTCCTATTTCTCCCATTTTTCCTGTCACTTCTTATTGCTTTTCTTTCCTTTACAGGTGGCTTTACATTGAGTGACAAGCCAAATGGTTTCCTATAAGCCAAGAAACCCTTTACAACGCTGGGTGGTAACCATATAACCAAACCATACGTGCTCCCTACGTGTGAGCAAGTAGGTTGGTGGAGGGTTAGTGCCCCTCCCCGTAAAACAAATACCTCAAAGTCAAATGGCCACCCCTTACGGGATTATGGCGTCTGGCAATAGATAGATAGATAGACCTATAAATCAGATTAGCCATTTTATCCCTTAGTCTAAAATATAAGATAAATGAAGGACTTCTATTTTTTCTACGTCTCTGACATAATGGATTTTGCGAGTGGATGGAGGCAGAACGATATTAGGCGTTGTTAGTGTGAGCAGACAATAGATTAACACATACAGTTGCCCGCAAAAATATAAGTTACATCAGTTTATCCACAGCCAGTAACAAAAAACTTTATGACAACGATTTACATTTACAGACAGCGGGTTTGGTCATGTGGAGAGGATGGAGAGTGAGAGACTGACGAGGAGAGTGTATGTGAGTGAGGTGGAGGGGGAGAGAGGGAGGGGAGGGCCAAGGATGTGATGGAGGGATGAAGTGGTGAGGTATATGAGAGAGGGGTGTGTGAATTGGGAGCAGGGCAGTGAATTGGCGGGGGACAGGGTGACGTGGAGGCGATTTGCTTGTGGCCACCCCATATAAGGGATTAAGGCGTCTGGCAATAGATAGATAGATAGGATTTACACGGATTAAATATTTCGAAATGTTGCATAGCGGTAGTGATACTTGGAAATGAGCACTACACAAGCAAGCCTATTTCCTCTGTAATCCTCTCCTGACTTCCTCATTAATCCTAACCTAACCCAACCTAATCCCATCCTTATATATCGCCTCGAAATATTAAATCCAGAACAACTTGGAGGCGTTTTGTCTGCGGCTACCTTTTGCGGGATTAGGGCGTCGGGCTATAGATAGACAGATAGATAGAAATATTACTCCGGCAATTCGTAAAATCACATTGCATGTATTTTGTATCGCTGTTAATTTGTCTATCTATCTATTGCCAGACGCCTTAATCCCTTATACGGGGTGGCCACAAACAAATCGCCTCCACGTCGCCCTGTCCCCCGCCATTTCACTGTTAATATGTATCACTGTTAATAGGTCTATCTATCTAGCTATCTGTCTATTGTCAGACGCCTTGATCCCATACGGGGTAGCCACAAACAAATCGCCTCCACGTCCCCCGCCATTTCACTGCCCTGCTCCCAATTCACACACCCCTCTCTGATATACATCTCCACTCCTTCCCCCCATCTCATCCTTGGCCTTCCCCAGCCTCTCCCCCCCTCCACCTCACTCACATACACTCTCCTCGTCAGTCTCTCACTCTCCATCCTCTCCACATGGCCAAACCACCTCAGTGTGTTCCTCCTAATGCTTCCTATCACATCCACATCCACACCACAACGCTCCTTCACATCCTCATTTGTCAGTCTGTCTCTTCATGCGGCTCTACAGGCTCCTCTCAAATAACTCATTTCTGTTAATTTGCATCATTGTTAATTCGCAAAGTCACTGTTGGCCATTTTTCCATACCAAACACGTTCACAATTCAACCTCACACGAATTACAGAAAATAATAGTAATAACAACAACAACAACAATAATAATAATAATAATAATAATAATAATAATAATAATAAAAATAAATGGTTCTGCCGCTCTTGAACACTCTGAACATTGCATATGGATAGAATTTGCCGTGTAAAAAATATTGCTAAGTAAAAATCTGTCAGGTAGTCATGATATCAAGGGAAGGTAGGCATTGCTCCATCCCGTATTCCTGTTATAAAAGTCTCCCCTGTTTTAAAAAATCTATATTATACACAACAGCTGCGTTATTTTTGGTTTAAGTTTGAGGGATATAGATAAAAATATATATTAATGCATCGTAGTCATGCCATAGCCTCTCTCTCTCTCTCTCTCTCTCTCTCTCTCTCTCTCTCTCTCTCTCTCTCTCTCTCTCTCTCTCTCAATCTTTACCTCTATGGAAAATGAGAAATGATTGAGCTATTTCTCTCTCTCTCTCTCTCTCTCTCTCTCTCTCTCTCTCTCTCTCTCTCTCTCTCTCTCTCATATATATACATTGCACAAAAATAACTTAAATGGGTTGTGCGGAAAGTATAGCACACTGGAATAAAAAGGCGTCCGCACCACCGGGGTCTAAGTCCATCTAAAGTGACCGGACTATAGGATGAGGGGAGGGGGAGGCACACAACGAGGGCTCAACTATACTGACCTCGAACCACTCCTTGATGGGCGTGTTGTTCTCCAGAAACTCCTGGGCCAAGGGCTCGTTGCTGCAGTACTCGGCGTGACGGTCGAAATCACGCTCCTGCAATGGATGTACAGTTGGCGTCACTTCTCCCTGGTACGGTAGGTGACGCAGTGGGGGTTATCGGTAACTTGGGCTTTATAGAAAAAGGGAAATGGTTGGGATTTCTCTCTCTCTCTTTCTCTCTCTCTCTCTCTCTCTCTCTCTCTCTCTCTCTCTCTCTCTCTCTCTCTCTCTCTCTCTCTCTAACTTTGCCTCTATAGAAAATGAGAAATAGTTGATATTTTCTCTCTCTCTCTCTCTCTCTCTCTCTCTCTCTCTCTCTCTCTCTCTCTCTCTCTCTCTCTCTCTCTCTCTCTCACATCACTAAAGGATTTATCTATCTGTCTGTCTATCTGTTTATCTATCTATCTATCTATCTATTTTTAAGTTAGGAAAGACCTCTGACGGTGATGGAGAGAGAGAGAGAGAGAGAGAGAGAGAGAGGGAGAGCAATTTGGTAACCTTTGTCGCGAGAGAGAGAGAGAGAGAGAGAGAGAGAGAGAGAGAGAGAGAAAGCAATTTGATAGCCTTTGTCGTGAGAGAGAGAGAGAGAGAGAGAGAGAGAGAGAGAGAGAGAGAGAGAGAGAGAGAGAATTCAGCCATCAGAGTGACTATAATACATTTGTTATTACCTGAAGGAACTGGGTCTATCTTACAAATTAATACTCCCTAACACCTTTTCCTATGCAACTTTTTTTGCCCCTTACACCCTTACTCTCCATCTCCCTATTACATGAATCATTCCAACATCGCCCTACTCTGCATAGATAATTTGCTAACTGATATTAACCAGCCCTAAACTAAATCGCTAAGGAAGAGGTGTTAGGGAGACTCCTTAACCTACGAGAATAAGGGCCTCTATCTTGGTTTCATGATCAGTCTTAGGAGTGAGAAAGAATTGAGTCTCCTTGGTTACTAGTCAAATCAGCCCTCCAATCTGACTACACTTGGCCATCAACTGAGCTAAAAAAAAAAAAAAAGTTAGGGATTTTGGTCGTTATAAAATCAAAAATAATAATGATAATAATAATAATAATAATAATAATAATAATAATAATTGTAGTAGAGTAACCCATTTCTGTTTGGTCGACCAGACTCATCGACCATAGGCAAGCAATCATTCCTGCAGGGCCATCTCGTGCAATGTACCTATATTTTCTTGAGCTGTACAATCTCACGGGGAATAGTGTGAAAAATTGGTTCCTGGATGGATGCCGCATTTGCATCTCCTCACCTAGTTAACAGGGGCACCATAGTAGGCTCCACATCACCCCGTTATTTGCTTATATGGTTACCACCCAGCGTTGTAAATGGTTTTCAGGGATAAAGGAACCGTTAAGCTTGTCATTTA
This sequence comes from Coenobita brevimanus, assembly GCF_032717465.1. Lineage (NCBI taxonomy): Eukaryota > Metazoa > Arthropoda > Malacostraca > Decapoda > Coenobitidae > Coenobita > Coenobita brevimanus. The sequence goes on from NC_137037.1 coordinate 1,897,424, forward strand.
GTGCAGTCACATAAGGAGGAGGTACACAGCGCTACATGAAGTGAGTGGATGATGACGTACCAAGCGAAGGAAGGTTCGTCCAATCATCGTAGGCACCTCAGCGTGGTACTTGACTCCCTCGATAAGAACACTGCAAAGAAAATAAGAATCTTGAGACAATTTGGTTAAGGAGTTTGAAAAGGCGTTTTACTATTTATCTATCTATTGCCAGACGTCTTAATCCCGTAAGGGGTGGCCACAAACAAATCGCCTCCATGTCACCCTGCCCCCTGCCATTTCGCTGCCCTACCCCCAGCTCACACACCACCTCTCTCATATACCTCTCCACTCCATCCCTCCATCTCATCTAAGTCCTTTTTATTTAGATTTTTATAAATGACTTGTCCCTCTATCCTTCAGGCCATAGTCTCGTTGGTTAAGGAAGCTCCCTAACACCTTTTCCTAAGCGACTTATTTTGCTTACTACACCTTACTGTCCTCACCTGTACTACAAAAAATCCTTCTAATATCGTCATACTCTGCATAAATAACATACAAAAGGATATTAACCAAGCATGTCCAAAATAAATCGCTAAGGAAGAGGTGTTAGGGTCTTGGGGAGCCTCCTTAATAAAAGAACCTCTGAGAGACATGGGTCCTACTCAGTAACGACTCCTCATCTCGCTCTCGGCCTCCCTCTCCTTCTTCCAACCACCTCACTTCATCTATTCTCCTAAGCTCGTATTCTCTTCGGGTAAGGAAGCTCCCTAACACCTCTTCCTTAGCAGTTTATTTTCGGATATGGCTGGTTATTATCCTATTCTACCTAAGCAGAGTATGGCGGTACTGGAAGGATTTATGTAACACAGAGGAGGCCAGTAAGGTGTAATAAACAAAATAAATCGCATAGGAAAAGGTGTTAGGGTGCTTCCTGAACTGACGATGAAACGGGCACTTGTCAGACTCGTTTTATGTTTTCATTTTATTTTTATTTTCATTTTCATTTTATTTTTATTTTCATTTTCAATTTAATTTTATTTTTATTTTCATTTTATTTTCATTTTATTTTTATTTTCATTTTATTTTTATTTTTATTTTCATTTTATTTTTATTTTATTTTTATTTTTATTTTTATTTTTATTTTCATTTTATTTTTATTTTTATTTTCATTTTATTTTATTTTCATTTTATTTTCATTTTATTTTTATTTTCATTTTATTTTCATTTTATTTTCATTTTTATTTTCATTTTATTTTATTTTCATTTTATTTTTTATTTTCATTTTATTTTTATTTTCATTTTATTTTTATTTTCATTTTATTTTTTCACAGCTTCTACACTACTTTCACGATTCGTTACATTTGCTCGTCTCTTCTTCAGGACGAAAATCAAGGCAAAGTTAAGATTAAAAAAAAAAAAAAAAAAGCGAAAATGTAGGCCAGGTAAAGATGGGGAAAAAAAAAAATTGTAGGCCAGGTAAAGACGGAAAAAAAAATGTAGGCCAGGTTAAGATAAAAAAAAAAAAAAATTGTAGGCCAGGTTAAGATTAAAAAAAAAAAAAAAAAATTGTAGGCCAGGTTAAGATAAAAAAAAAAAAAAACGAAAATTTAGGCCAGGTTAAGATAAAAAAAAAAAAAACGAAAATTTAGGCCAGGTTAAGATGGAAAAAAAAAACGAAAATATAGGCCGGGTTAAGGTAAACAAAAAAACGAAAATGTAGGCCAGATTAAGATTAAAAAAAAAAAAAAAACGAAAATGTAGGCCAGGTAAAGATGGAAAAAAAAATTGTAGGCCAGGTTAAGATGAAAAAAAAAATTGTAGGCCAGGTTAAGATGGAAAAAAAAATTGTAGGCCAGGTAAAGACGGAAAAAAAAAAAAAATTGTAGGCCAGGTTAAGGTAATAAATAAATAAAACGAAAATATAGGCCAGGTTAAGACGAAACAAAAAAAAAAAAACGAAAATATAGGCCAGGTTAAGACGAAACAAAAAAAAAAAAACGAAAATATAGGCCAGGTTAAGATACAAAAAAAAAAATGAAAATGTAGGCCAGGTTAAGATAAGAAAATAATAATAATAATAATCTAGAGGTAATCTTAAATTTTCACCCTGCCCCCGGTAACCTTGGGTCCGTCAGACCCCAATCTTTACAAAAATCACCAAAAATACTTACAATGACTTTACTGAAACAAGCACTCGTACACGGGTTCTGTAGCCGTTTTTCTTCAGTTTGGTGCAAAATGTATGAAAGTATAAGTGAAGAACTATTGTAAGGAGGGCTAAAAAGACAGACATTGAAAAACTGAATACCCACTGAAATTAGCGGCCGCCGTACCAAAACTGAAATGTTCCACTAGTTTTCTATCATTGCCTGCTGTAGACTAATAGCAAAAGTATCTCAAAAAAAGGGGAAGCACATGTCATTATATATCACTTTAGGCATGGAGGATATATATGGCCAAAAATAATAATAATAATAATACACAAGTTAGGTAACATGGGATTCACTGAGCCCCAAAGACCGTCTAGCGTGAAGATAAAGGCACATCTCCTCTCACCTCCCTAAGCTATTCTACTCGTCAGGAAGGTGGAGGGATAACCAGACCCCAGGACGTTATAGTAATATATGAAAAACACTAAGAAAAGTAGCCTGGCGTCTGAGGGACCCCAAGTTGCCTGAGGGGGGTTAAGATGAAGACGGATATGCCAGAAGGACTAAAATCGAGGTCAGGTTTAGAGAATATACCGAAAAAGATGCAAAAGGACGAGAATCAAGAAGTTAAAATGCAGAGAATGTGACGAGAATCTGGGCCAAGTATAGATTAAAAAAAAAAAAAAAAAGAAGGATGGAAAGTAGGCCAGGTTAATATGAATAACGTATATGAACAGGCTGCGGAAGGACGAGAAGGATGAAATTAAGCTGACCCCAAACCATTCCTCCCGAACTTACTTCTGGTGGAAATCGGCGATGTACTTGAAGTTGTTGAAGATCAGGTCCTTATGGTCCTTGACGTGGCGGGGCGTGGTCGGGGAATCCATGGCGTTGTAGTACTGCTCCGTCACGAACTGCAGGTCCTTCACAAACTCCTCCTCTGTCTCCACAAGCTCACGAATGGTAGCGCTGGAAGGAGGGCAGGAGATAGAGGTGGTTCGTGGATAGGAGAATGATTGATGCGGGGGACGGGGATGCAGGTGATATAGGAGATATGTATAGAAGGAATGGTAGGAGGTATAGGAGATGTAGGGGAGATAGGAAATAAAGGAGATGTAGCTGGTTCTTTTATAGGGAACGATTCGTGGATAGGGGAATGATTCGTGCGTCAGTTTGAGAGACGAAGAAAGCAGCCTGTATTAGTCAGAACTTTCTTTTTCAACAACTCACCAGCTCACGAATGACAGGCGATGGGAGAAAGGGAAGGGATGCACGAAAGGGAAGGGTGGGTGGGGGAGAGACAGGTGAGGCCTTGAACTCTTTATTTTGTGTCAATTAAAGAGGACAGGGAACTAGAAAAAGAGGAAAATATTAGACAGACAAATGAGGTATGAAGAGAGGTGAGGGGAGACGAACATTGTGTCAAATATGAAGTGCAGGAAGACTGAAAAAGGAAATATTGGAGAGAAGACTAAGGCATGAAGGAGGTGAGGAAGACATGAAGGAGGTGAGGAAGGCATGAAGGAGGTGAGGAAGGCATGAAGGAGGTGAGGAAGGCGTGAAGGAGGTGAGGAAGGCATGAAGGAGGTGAGGAAGACATGAAGGAGGTGAGGAAGGCATGAAGGAGATGAGGAAGGCATGAAGGAGGTGAGGAAGGAATGAAGGAAGTGAGGAAGGAATGAAGGAGTTGGGGAAGCATGAACAGTGTGTCACAGATGGAACACGGAGGAATTGAAATAAGGGGAAAATTATGGACAGAAAAGTTGGTTATTCGGGGAGGTGTGGAAACGTGATCAGGGTCTAGGGCAGGGCTGTAAGTACCTACACTCCTTTCACCCTAACTTGGCCCAAATTTTCGTCTTTTGGCAGCTTATTTCACGCAGTTCAGTGGCAGAAAAGACACTGCTACGGCTCTACATCCTTCCCATAGCACTTCTTTCCGGCTAGCGTCATATTCTAGTATTAATCTTCTTTATAACTCCTCATTCAAGATGGGGAGATGGCAATTTTAGGCCAAGTTAAAATGAAAGGAGTATAGCCTATGAATGAAAGACAGGGAAAAGCAGGAAGGTAATTCATGAAGACCAAGACAGGTGTTTCAGTAATTAATTAAGTCATCCACCTGTAATCAAGGGCTTTCTCAGGTAATGTTCTTTTCTTATCCAGTAAAGTGATATTTGTTTAGTAAAGAGCGATATTCATTTAGTAAAGAGCGGTATTCATTCAGTAAAGAGCGATATTTATTTAGTAAAGAGCGATATTTGTTTAGTAAAGAGCGATATTTTTTTTAGTAAAGAGCGATATTTATTTAGTAAAGAGCGATATTTATTCAGTAAAGAGCGATATATATTTAGTAAAGAGCGATACTTATTTAGGATCTGTTTAGTAAAGAGTGATATTTATTTAGTAAAGAGCGATACTAATTTAGTAAAGAGCGATATTTATTTAGTAAAGAGCGATATTTATTTAGCATCTGTTTAGTAAAGAGTGATATCTGTTTAGTAAAAAGCGATATTTATTCAGCAAAGAGCGATATTTGTTTATTAAAGAGCGATATTTATTCAGGAAAGAGCGATATTTGTTTAGTAAAGAGCGATATTTATTTAGTAAAGAGCGATATTTATATATTTAGTAAAGCGGTATTTATTTAGTAAAGAGCGGTATTTATTTAAAGAGCGATATTTATTCAGTAAAAAGCGATATTTATTCAGTAAACAGCGATATTTTTTCAGTAGAGAGCGATATTAATTTAGCATCTATCTCGTAAAGAGCGATATTTATTAAGTAAAGAGAGATTTATTGGTAAACTGATTGGCCGTGTTAATTACGTCCAAGACACTATCTATCTATCTGTCTAACTATCTATTGCCAGACGCCTTAATCCCTTATACGGGGTGGCCACAAACAAATCGCCTCCACGTCACTCTGTCCCCCCCCCCGCCATTTCACTGCCCTGCTCTCAATTCGCACAGAGTAATGTGTTGTATATGGTGCGTGAATTTACAATGAAAATAATAAAAATTGTTTCTATCAATTATCATGTTAAGCTTAATTTGTGTGATTATAACAGTTCTCTCTCTCTCTCTCTCTCTCTCTCTCTCTCTCTCTCTCTCTCTCTCAACCTACATACCTACCTATCTATCTATCTGTTTATCTGCCTACCTACCTTCCTACCTATCTATCTATCCATCCATCTATCCATCTATCTATCTATCCATCCATCTACCTGTCTATCTATCTATCTACCTATCCATCTATCTATCTATCTACTCACGTCCTCTTGGCCCTAGCTTCATCTTCAGGCGTCGGACCCAGGACCTTGCTGGAGAGTTTCCTAGACTTGTATTCCCGTATTTCCTTCATCAAGTTCTGCTTCACCGCCAGCGTCTCCTCCATGGCTATCTGCTGCACCGTCCTCTTCAGCGACGCCTTCAGGGACGACTCAGCATCCTCGTCCTCGGCCAGGATGCGAGACGGTACCAGGCCCTCCTTGCCAGTGTCTCGGTCTCGAACAAGCCACCTGGTGAAGAAATCTCAGAATCAGAAGCTAAAGTTGACAGTAGCAGTTTCCATTGACTTCTGGGCCTGGCATTCTCCATCTCTTCCACTCTCTTTTATTTAGGTGGACTTTGGGAGACGGGAACCTTCTCCACTTCACTCTCGTCTTGCGTCAGTGCGTATTTGTGCAAGTTCAGTAGTTGCCATACGATAAAATACACCTAAGAGAAACAGAATTTGAATTAAAAAGAAAAGAAAAATAGTAGAGGGATCAGATAGACGGCATAGATATCGGCCCTTTGAATGATATGACAACAGTACATTATCATTTTAGCTAGAAATTGTCAAAGGAATCGGCAGATAAAACAATAATACGTAAGTTTACACCGCCATAGTTTGCCATATCATAATCCTTGGTAGATAGCTTAGTTATCCCAATTATTAAGGTTTTCTTTGAACGATCCGTTTTCTATCAGTTTTAATATGGATAACTTATCTATTTTTATCATGCGTTGCTGACTCCTCCAAATCGGGAGTTTCTGTGTCACCAAATGAATAACGATCGCTCTTGTAAGGTAGGCTGGTTTAATAATAACAATTTTCTTCTTTTTGCCGTAGAACAGACTGGCCTTGAGCATCGAAAATGAATAAAACAGTAGCTGAAGGCACACCCTGAAAATATGTGTCCATCAGATTGCTTGGAACTTTGATATACTGTGTGCCAAAAACATTACACTCACTGGAGACGCTCATGGCAGAGAGATTTTTGCACGTCTCTCTATACCCGTGAGTCTACAAAATCATCAGAGCTTTTGAAATGATAGAAAATAATGAAGATCCAAAGATAGTACATCGACAGGCGAAAATGTGTCCCTTGCTTGTGTTAGAGAGAGAGAGAGAGAGAGAGAGAGAGACAGCAAACTTACCCACGACCCGTGAAGTATGCTTGTATCCTCGTCGATCCCTAACACCTCCTCCTTAGCGATTTATTTTTAGATATGGCTAATTAATATCCTTTTGATCACTATGCATGTAAAGTGAGGTGATATGAGAATTTGCCTAACGGAAGAGAAGTGTCATATTCGAAATTAATCGCTGAGGAAAAAGTGTTAAGGAGTTTCCATAACCGACGAATGAGAGCAAGAGTTAACCGTTACTCCCAGTCCTCCATTTATGCAACAGGTCAACTCTGGAACTGTCTCCCTCTGGCTGTATTTCCTACTTCCTCTGATCTCCAGTCTTTCAAACGCAGTGTGTCCAGGCATCTCGAAATGAACGGATCTTTAATTTGGCTCTTTTTCTTTTTCTTTTTTTCTTTTGTCTTGGAAGGAACAGTTTGCAGGCTCCTGGCCTTTGGTTCCTTCTTCCTTGCATAAAAAAAATAAAATCCAGCAAGAAGGAAAGGTACAAGGTGACAGACAAAGGCGTAAGAGTTTACCTAGGCAGGGTGTAAGCAGAGAAGCACAGATCTTTAGGACACTAGGTTAGGTTAGGCTAGCCTAGGGTATGGTAGGCTAGGTTAAGTTAATCTAGGTTAGGAGAGGTTAGTTGGTACATTGTTACGCCAGATTAGATTGATATTTTGATTGGCGGGGGACAGGGTGACATGGAGGCGATTTGTTTGTGGCCACCCTGTACAAGGGATTAAGGCGTCTGTCAGTAGATAGACAGATAGAATTTACGTTAGACTTAGGTTAGGCATTGCTTGGTTGTGGCTATATAAGATATGGCTTGTAGATTTGGGTAGATTTAGGTAGATTTTAGTATATCAGCCATTACGCTTGATCAACACCGACTATCTATCAATCTATTGCCGGATGCCTTAATCCCATACGGGGTGGCCACAACCAAATCGCCTCCACGTCGCCCTTTCCCACGCCATTTCACTGCCCTGCTCCCAGCTCATACCCCCCTCTCTCATATACCTCTCCACTCCGTCCCTCCATCTCACCCTTGGCCTCTCCCTCCCTCTCTCCCCCTCCACCTCACTCACATACACTCTCCTCGCCAGTCTCTCACTCTCAACACAGACGCATCGGGAAATTGAAATGAACATAGATTAAAATATTAGGAAAACACCGCAATTCTCCAGAAAGGATTATTTACTTATGAAAATTATCAGGAAAATAAAGAAGACAACCCGGAAGAAGAAATGAACTGGTAAGGTATTTGTTTAAACCAAATCGTATGTGTACCTAGTAGTAGTAGTAGTAGTACTAGTAGTATCCTAAAACACCCAGGAGTTTAATTAATTATGATTGTTGTAGTCAGTATTAGAATAAATATTTTCATACCCTCAATAGAAAAAATAATAATAATAATAATAATACTAAGGTTTTATATGGTCACGTGACTACCCATGATGCCCTACTCTCCCCACTGTTTACCTTCGTCAGTAGAGTTGCAACTGTGGTGGGGGGTGGTTATGCGTGCCTGTAGTTCTTCGTTTAAACCTCTTATTTCGCCATGAACTTCATTCACTTGGACTCAGAACGCTGTAATTGGCTTGTTAAAGTGGCCCGGAGAACTACAGGTGTGAGAAGGGTGTACAAAAGGAGTGAAATGTATAAAAAATTGTGATATTGGCAGGCGATGAAAAGATGCGTCCGTCATGAAGAGGTTAGTGTTGTGGATATTTAATTCACTGTTTGTTGACATGCTGTTCATTTTCTCTGTGATTGCCTCCCATGACGATTTATATGTATTTATTTAGCACGTGAGGAGTAATTGTAGTGGATGAGATGTTTACTGTTAGAGATTTCCCACAAGTTAAAATCGTGTGTTTATTTTGGAGTGGAGGAGTTACGCAAAGTATACGGTATTACGATTACAGCATATATAACAAATATATTTAACAGTAGCATAACCAGGGCAGTATAGTGATAAAATTTAGATATTAAAAGAACGTGTAATTACAAAGGAAGTCCTTGTTTACCACCGTGGAAGTGTTAAAATGTGTAAGGAGTTTCTCGTCTTTCCATTGCACAGTTTGGTTATTTGGTTGTCACAATGGCAAGTAGATGTAAGGATTTAGTTGATTTCTTGGTGTCCGTGATAGATTTCGTGGTGTTCGTACTTGAAGGACATTTAATTCTGGTTTTGTATAGAAAAATGTGTTGGAATCGAGAATGTTTGCGCGTTGCCCTGCGTTGCCAGACGTACGAGAAATTTAACTTTTCCTGCCCCCCTCTCCTTTTTTTTAATTAGGTGGCATCATAGTTTTAATTTAGTAACATAGTACTTATATTCTTAGTATATGGCAGGTGTATATCTTAACTATCTGTGGCTGTTATTTATTTTAAAGTGCCGTACGATCAGTTTTCCGAAGTGCATGGCTTTAGTCCCATAGAGTAAGATGGGACTTTGGGGGTTGGGTACGGTTTGTTCTTGTATATAGGTTGTTCTTGTTATCTCCAGATGATTTTGTTCATCATAGACGCTGAACAGAAAGATTAAAATTATTTGACATAAATTTGCTGACTGAAAAGGTTAGAATTATCTGACTTGCTGGCAGAAAGGCTAGAATTATTCGATATAGACTTGGTGAACTGAGATGGTTAGAAATATCTGACAGACTAGCTGACTGAAAAGGACTAGATTTCGTCGTCAAAAAACCTATCACGAGAGAGAGAGAGAGAGAGAGAGAGAGAGAGAGAGAATGCATCAGGCAAAAACACGAGAAAAAGAACCCTTCTCCCAGGTTTGAAAAATTTTGTAATTTTTTAATCCATTTAAGCCCAACCTACTTCAAAATATTTCAGATTGTTGGAACTCTAGTAATTATGATTTACTACATGAATTAAGGATTGTGCTGGTGTAAAAATGAATAAATAAATAAATAAATAATGTGCATGACTACTTAGTGGTAGGTGGTGGCGACCATCATCCACTCACTTGATGTTGTGCTGCTTACTTCTTCCTTAGCCTTTATCATTCTTTTTCTGTGCCTGCCCTCCTCTCTTCCTATTTCTCCCATCTTTCCTGCCACTTCTTATTGCTTTTCTTTCCTTTACAAGTGGCTTTACATTGAGTTACAAGCCAAATGGTTTCCTGTAAGCCAAGAACCCATTTACAACGCTGGGTGGTAACCATATAACCAAACCATACGTGCTCCCTACGTGTCAGCAAGTGGGTTGGTGGATTGTTAGTGTCCCTCCCCGTAAAACAAATAACTCAAAGTCAAATGGCCACCCCTTACGGGATTATGGCGTCTGGCAATAGATAGACTACTTATCCTTAGTGGCGGTAGGTATTTATTCTCACATCGCTGTGTTACGTTCACTATATTCCTTTCACCTTAACTTGACCAAGATTTTCGTCCTTTTGCAGCCCATTTCATGTAGCTCAGTGGCAGAATAAGGCAATACCCCGGCTCTCCACAGCACTTCTTCATGACTAGCATAATGTTTTAGTGCTACGTCATGGTTACAACAGCATTCAAGACAGTTGGCAATTTTAGGCCACGTTAGAGAGAGAGAGAGAGAGAGAGAGAGAGAGAGAGAGAGAGTTAATTCGGGTTTTATTTGTTTTTATATATGGGGGGGATCAAGACCAAAAGAAATTTCGATTTTGGGGGGGGATTCTAAAGGGTTATTTTCTCCATATATGCCCTTTATCTTTTTTTCCACATTTTTTCATTTTCTTTGTGATTCTAAAGGGTTGTTTTGCCCACTCATCTTTTTCTTTATATTTTCTCTGCATTTTTTTTATTTTGTGATTCTATAGGGTTATTTATCCTACTCGTTCCTTTTATATTTCCTTTTTTTCTTTTCTTTTTTGGGTGATTCTAAAGGGTTGTTTTTCCCACTCATCCTCTTTTTCTTTATAGAAAGTTAAATCGGGGAAAGCCCCAGGAATTGATGGAGTGTGTGGTGAAATGCTGAAGCATGGGGGAGAGATAGTAGTAGAATGGATGTGGAAGATGTGCAGATTGGCCTGGGAGGAAGGTAGAGTCCCGGAGGATTGGAAGTCAGGTATAATTATTCCCTTGTACAAAGGAAAAGGGGAAAAAGAAGTGTGTGGTAATCATAGGGGCATCTGTCTTCTTAGTATAATAGGAAAAATGTATGGTAGGATACTTATTGACAGAGTTAGAGAAAGAACAGAGAAATTAGTTGGAGAAGAACAGGGAGGCTTTAGGAAGGGAAGAGGTTGTGTAGATCAGATATTCATTCCTAGATCTTTAGTGGAAAAGTTTCTAGAGAAGGGAAAGAAGTTGTATGCGGCTTTCATGGATTTGGAGAAAGCATATGACAGGGTGGATAGACAAGGATTGTGGAAAATATTAAGAATATATGGAGTAGATGGGAAGTTGTTGAATGCTGTGAAGAGTATGTATGACGGTGCTAAGGCTGCAGTGCGTGTGTATGGTGAAATGAGTGAATTTTTCTCTTTGAAGGTTGGGTTGAAACAGGGATGTGTCATGTCTCCATGGTTGTTCAATCTGTACATGGATGGGGGTAATAAAAGAGGTACAAGGTAGGGTAGTAGATGTTGGAGTGGCCCTGGTGAGAGAGGGTAGTGTTTGGAAACTCCCTGTACTGTTGTTTGCAGATGATACTGTGTTGTTGAGTGAAGACGAAGGGGAGCTGCAAGGCTTGGTGGATGAGTTTGGGAGAGTGTGTAAGAAACGGAATCTAAAGGTGAATGTAGGGAAGAGTAAAGTGATGGTCTTTGAGAGAGATGAAGTCAGTGAATGTACAGCGAGATTGGATGGTGAGGAATTGGAAAATGTGAGTACGTTTAAGAACTTGGGGAGTGTGATGAGTAAGGATGGAGGTTTGGAGGGTGAAGTGCTCTAAAGGGTACAACAGGGAAGAAGGGTTGCTGGTTCCTTGAAAGCAGTGATAAGAAGCAGGGAAGTGAGCATGGAAGTGAAAAAGTTACTACATGACAGTATTGTGATACCAACTCTAACGTATGGAAGTGAAGCTTGGACGTTGCTGGAAGGACATATGTCAAGAGTGAGAGCAGTGGAAATGAGTTATTTAAGAGGAGCCTGTGGAGTCACATGGAGAGACAGGCTGACAAATGAGGATATAAAGGAGCGTTGTGGTGTGGATGTGGATGTGATAGGAAGCGTTATGAGGAACACACTGAGGTGGTTTGGCCATGTGGAGAGGATGGAGGGTGAAAGACTGGCGAAGAGAGTGTATGTGAGTGAGGTGGAGGGGGGAAGAGGGAGGGGGATGCCGAGGATGAGATGGAGGGATGGGGTGGAGAGGTATATGAGAGAGGGGGGTGTGAGTTGGGAGCAGGGCAGTGAAATAGCGGGGGACAGCGACGTGGAGGCGATTTGTTTGTGGCCACCCCGAACGGGATTGAGGCGTCTGGCAATAGATAGATTGATAGATTTTTGTTTTTTTCTTTTTTGATTCTAAAGAGTTATTTTCCCAATCATTCTCTTTTTCTTTTTCTTTTTTTTCGAAACTCATTTTCTCTTGGTGATTCTAAAGGGTTGTTTTTCCTACTCATCCTCTTTTTCTTTATATTTTCTCTGCATTTTTTTTTTTGTGTGTGTGATTCTAAAGGGTTATTATTCCTACTCGTTCCTTTTATATTTCCTTTATTTTCTTTTTTTTTTTCTCTTTTGAGAGATTCTAAAGTTTTCCCACTCATCCTCTTTTTCTTTACATTTTCTGTGTATTTGTCTTTTTTTGTGTGTGATTCTAGAGCGTTATTTTCCCAATCATTCTCTTTTTATGTTTTTTTCTGTTTCTCCTTTTCTCCTTTTCTTTTCTTTTTTTTTTTTTTTTGGTGATTCTGAAGGGCTGTTTTTCACACCCATTCTCTTTTACATATTTTTATGTTTTTTTCTCTCTTTTGTGAATTCTATCTATCTATCTATTGCCAGACGCCTTAATCCCGTATACGGGGTGGCCACAAACAAATCGCCTCCACGTCACCCTGTCCCCTGCCATTTCACTGCCCTGCTTCCAGTTCACACCCCCGTCTCTCATATTCTCAAAGGTTATTTTGCCCTCTCATCCTGTTTTTCTTTATATATATTTCTTTTTACCTTTTTTTGGGACTTTCATGGATTATTTTTCACACCCATCCCGTTTTTCATTATAATTTTTCTGTATTTTTCATTTTTTGTTTTGGCTGTGATTCTGAAGGGTTATTTTGCTCATTTTTATTTTATTTTTTTTATGTGATTCAGGAGGGGTTATTTTCCCCCTAAGATTGGGGGCATGTGGAGAGAATGGAGAATGAAAGACTGACTAAGAGGGTGTATGTAGGTGAAGTGGAGGGAGGGAGAGGGAGGGGAAGACCGAGGATGAGGTGGAGGGATGGAGTTGAGAGGTATATGAGGGAGGGGGAAGTGAGTTGGGGGGAGGGTAGTCAAATGGTGGGTGACAGCGACTTGGAGGCGTTTTGTCTGCAGCCACCCTTTGCGGGATTAGGGCGTCGGGCTATAAATAGATAGAGTGTAGCGTGCCCCCCGGTGGGAAGGGCGGTAGGGGAAGGTAGATGAGTGAGCTGGGGGCAAATTACTCCGGATAGAACCATTACATAACATTGCCTTTGTATCGAACGTGTATGAAACAGAAGATGGTCACAATAATTGGCTCCCTAACACCTCTTCCTTAGCGATTTATTTTCGGATAATTGGCTCCCTAACACCTCTTCCTTAGCGATGTATTTTCAGATAATTGGCTCCCTGACTTCTCTTCCTTAGCGATTTGTTTTCGGATATGGCTGGTTAATATGTTTTTGTATGGTATGAAGCGAATGAGTCTCCCCAACACCTCTTCCTTGGCGATTTATTTTTGGATATGGCTGGTTAATATGTTTTTGTATGGTATGAAGCGAATGAGTTTCCCCAACACCTCTTCCTTGGCAATTTATTTTTGGATATGGCTGGTTGATATCAATTTGTATGTTATTAATGCTGAGTGTGGTGTTATTGGAATGATACTGATATGGAAGAGGATAGTAAGGGGTAGGAAGCAAAATAAATCGCTTAGGAAAAGGTGTTAGGGAGCTTCCTCAAATGGGCCTTGGTGTCTCTCTCGCCATTATAAATCTCCATACGGCAATGCTATACAATTTTTTTTTTCTATGCTAGGAAGAAGGAACCCAAGGCCACGAGTCCGCAATAACTGTTCCTTCCAAGAGAAAAACAAAATACAAGAGAGCCAAATTCAAGGCATAGATAACAGTCAGGACAATAACATTACTATAACATTCAAGACAGTACGATAACATTCAAGACAGTACGATAACACTCAAGACAGTACGATAACATTCAAGACAGTACGATAACACTCAAGACAGTACGATAACATTCAAGACAGTACGATAATATTCAAGACAATAACACTACGATAACATTCAAGACAATAACACTACGATAACATTCAAGACAATAACACTACGATAACATTCAAGACAGTACGATAACATTCAAGACAGTACGATAACACCCAAGACAATACCATGACGATAACTTTCAAAACAATAACACTACGATAACATTCAGACTACGATAACATTCAAGACAGTACGATAACATTCAAGACTACGATAACATTCAAGACAATAACATTACGATAACATTACAATAACATTCAAGACTATAACATTACTATAACATTCAAGACATTACTATAACGTTCAGAACAATAACATTACGATAACATTACAGACAAGAACATTACGATAACATTACAATAACATTCAAGACAACAACATTACGATAACATTCAGTACAACATTACGATAACTCTCAAAACAATGATAACATACAAGAAGATCAGAACTGCATCTCTCTCTCAAACTCGTTTCCCAAGAGTAGTTTTCCCCCCAAACCTCACCCTACAGCCGTTCAAGTCCAACTGTTACAGATATTTTATGAAGGGAGGAAGCCTGTAATGTGATGTATAGAATTATTTATCGTTGTTTTTCCCTCCTCTGTTCATCTTGCAAAAGGAAAAGAATAAGAAGTAAAAGAGAAGACTAACAAGATGAAGAAATAGAGAAGAAAACAAGTAGTAGTAGTAGTAGTACCGTAGTAGTAGTAGTAGAAAAGAAGAGGGAGAAGAAGAAGAGGAGGAAGAAGAGAAAGACAAAGTAGAAGAAAAAAGACGAAGTGGAAGAAAGAGAAGAAGAAAAGAAGAGGAAGAAGAAGAAGTAGAAGAAAAAGGAGAGGAAGAGGAGGAAGAAGAAGAAGAAGCGGAGAAGAAGAAAAGAAGAGGAAGAAGAAGAAGAAAGAAGTGGTGGTGGTAGCAGTAGTAGTAGTAGTAGAAGAAGAAAAAGAAGAAGAAGAGGAAGAAGAAGAAAAGAAGAGAAGAGGAAGAAGGAAGAAAAGAAGAGAAGAGGAAGAAGGAAGAAAAGAAGAGAAGAGGAAGAAGGAAGAAAAGAAGAGGAAGAAGAGAAAGACAAAGTAGAAGACGAAGCTCAAATAATCCTTATCAAAAGCCTATTAAATCCAAAACACGACCCATCCCTGCCTGTGACCTGGACTGACCTCTCCTCGGTGACCTCGTGACCTCTGGAGCGGGGGTCGGGGTGGTTCCTGCGGGGTCTGACGGCCATCTTGTGACGCGCCGCGGAGTTGTCCAGGAGCTCCGTGCTAACTTCATCTCCCTCCAAGCGTGGCCGTCTGGGGATTAGGTATTAGGTATCAGGAGCGTTATTTGGTATTAGGTATCAGGTATCAGGAGTAGTAGTTGATATGAAACAGGGAAGTGAGCATGGAAGTGAAAAAGCTACTACATGACAGTACTGTGATACCAACTCAAACGTATGGAAGTGAAGCTTGGACCTGGTTGGAGGGACACAAGTCAAGAGTGAGAGCAGTGGAAGTGAGTTATCTGAGAGGAGCCTGTGGAGTCACATGGAGAGACAGACTGACAAATGAGGATATAAAGGAGCGTTGTGGTGTGGATGTGGATGTGATAGGAAGCGTTAGGAGAAACACACTGAGGTGGTTTGGCCATGTGGAGAGGATGGAGAGTGAGAGACTGACGAGGAGAGTGTATGTGAGTGAGGTGGAGGGGGAGAGAGGGACGGTGAGGCCAAGGATGACATGGAGGGATGGAGTGGAGAGGTATATGAGAGCGAGAAGTGTGAATTGGGAGCAGGGCAGTAAAATGGCGGGGGACAAGGCGACGTGGAGGCGATTTGTTTGTGGCCACCCCGTATGGGATTAAGGCGTCTGGCAATAGTTTGGTATTAGGTATTAGGTAGTAGCGTTATTATTTGGTATTAGGTATCAGATATTAGGAGTATTATTAGGTATTAGGTATCAGGTATTAGGAGTAGTTTTGGGGTATCAGGTGTTAGGAGTGTTCTATGGTATTAGGTATCAGGTATGAGGAGTATTACTTGGTATTAGGTATCAGGTATGAGGAGTATTACTTTGTATTAGGTATCAGGTATTAGGAGTAGTATTAGGTATCAGGTATTAGGAGTATTACTTGGTATTAGGTATCAGGTATTAGGAGTAGTATTAGGTATCAGGTATTAGGAGTATTACTTGGTATTAGGTATCAGGTATTAGGAGTATTTGATATTAGGTATCAGGTATTAGGAGTATTATTAGGTATTAGGTATCAGGTATTAGGAGTAATTTGGGGGTATCAGGTGGTAGGAGTGTTCTATGGTATTAGGTATCAGGTATTAGGAGTATTATTTGGTATTAGGTATCAGGTATTAGGAGTAGTATATGCTATTATGTATCAGGTATAAGGAGTATTACTTGGTATTAGGTATCTGGTATTAGGAGAAGTATTAGGTATCAGGTATAAGGAGTATTACTTGGTATTAGGTATCAGGTATTAGGTGTAGTATTTGGTATTAGGTATTGGAAATTTCTCTCCCCTGTCTTGTCTCACTCCACGCATGGATGGAAAGACTGGGAGGGTGATGATGATGATGATGATGGTGATGATGATGATGATGATGATGATGAGGAGGAGGAGGAGGAGGAGGAGGATATTGGTGATGGTGGTGATGATGATGGTGATGATATTGGTGGTGGTGGTGGCGGTATTGGTGATGATGAGGTTGATGACGATGATGATGATGACGATGACGATGACGATGATGATGATGAGGAGGAGGAGGATATTGGTGGTGGTGGTGGTGATGGTGATGATGATGATGATGATGATGATGATGATATTGGTGGTGGTGATGGTGCCGGGATTGGTGATGATGATGATGATGATGATGACGATGATGAGGATAAGGATGGTGATGATGATGATGAGGATAGAGATGGTATAGGTGGAGGATGGTGTTGGTGGTCGTGGTGATGATGATGATGAGGAGGAGGAGGAGGAAGAGAAGAAGGATATTGATGATCATGATGGTGGTGATGATGATGATGATGAGGGAGATTGTGGGGGTGAAGGGGGTCAGAAAGGGTGGGGGAAGGGGAGGGGGGAGAAGAGAGTAGGGTGGGCACGTTGGGATGAAGGTGTGGGTGGGGAAGGTGTGTGTGTGTGTGTGTGTGTGTGTGTGTGTGTGTGTGTGTGTGTGTGTGTGTGGAATATTACAAGGGATGGTGTGGGTGCTAAGAGAAAGTACCATAAGTGTGTGTGTGTGTGTGTGTGTGTGTGTGTGTGTGTGTGTGTGTGTGAAATACATTATACATAGACTCTAAAGATAAAACTCAAACATCCATACCTATCCCAGCATCAAATAATAATAATAATAATTTCAGTATACATATTGACCATGGCCTCTCCTTCCACATCACCCTACGCAACGTCATATAAATACATAGGAATATATATAATTCTCTGGCACTGTTTTCGAAAAAGCTATAATCAGATTTCCAACATTATATTTTGATGGGGAAAATGGCCACTTGTTTTGCTGATGTTGGGAAGATTTTAGAGAGAGACTGACATTGATGAGGAGTGATATTTTCTGTCTTTTTTCTTTTTTTCTTTTTTCCGGGAGTCCTGGTGATGTGTCTCAGAGTATTACAGGTATTTCGTACACATGTCTGTCTACCTGTCTGTCTATCTATCTATATCTAAATCTCACTCTATCTCTCTGTCTCTCTGTCTTTCTTAGGGTATCTGACTGTCTGCCTGTCCATACGTCAATCTTTTTCATTTTTCCGTCCAGGTTTTTCGTACACCTGTCTCTTTATCTACCTGTCTGTCTATTTATCTTTCGATCTGTCTGTCTGTCTGTCTTTCTGTCTCGGTATCTGTCTATCTCTTTGTCTGCCTATCCATATATCATTTTTTTTTCATTTTTTAAGTTCCTATTCTGTAGCCTTTATCATGTGTGTATTTCTAAGTATAATAGATTTTTTGGACAACACTGTCTATCTGTCTATTTATCTATCTGTCTGTCTTCTATCTATCTGCGGTATCTATCTATCTATCTATATGTACGGTATCAGTCTATATATCAATCTATCTATCTACCTTATCTTTATCTATCTACGGTGTTTATCAACCTATTTATCAGTCTTTCTACGGTATCTGTCTATCTATCTGTCTGTCTATCTATCTACCCAGAAGCCTTAATCCCGAAAAAGTTGGCCACAAACAAATCCCCTCCATGTCACCCTTTCCGTCATCAGTCTGCCCTCTCTCCATCCCTCCATCTCATCCTCGGTCTCCCCCTCCTCCCCTCCACCTCACTTATGCACTCTCCTAGTCAGTCTCTCAGTCTTCATTATCTCCACTTGGCCAATGCTTTCTAACATCCGTAGAAGTCTCTCTCTCTCTCTCTCTCTCTCTCTCTCTCTCTCTCTCTCTCTCTCTCTCTCATGCAAACAATAATCACCATAAGTCTCTAACATTCTCTCTCTCTCTCTCTCTCTCTCTCTCTCTCTCTCTCTCTACACACACACACACACACACACACACACACACACACACACACACACACACACACACACACACACACACACACATCTCTTCATACACCTACACAAACGCATTTTTTAAAACAAGGAAGAAGGAACCCAAGGCCAGAAATCCACAAGATTATTTTCTCCAAGTAAAAATAAAAAACAAAATAACAGGGAGCCAAAGTCATGATCAGTTTCAAGAATGCTGGACGCCGTAATCTCGTAAGGGGTGGCCGCAAGCAAATCGCCTCCATGTCGCCCTGTCCCCCGCCATTTCACTGCCCTGCTCCCAGCTCACGCCCCTCTCTTTCATATACTCCATCCCTCCATCTCATCATTTTATTCTGGTATTTATCTGGCTCTGGACATAGACTAGAGAGCCCGTTCCCTGAGGCCTTACACTCCTTGTGCTTCCTATTGACCTTCGCATGTCACTTCTTCAGCACTAATAGCAGCCGTCCTTACATATGGTTTTCTAACTGAGGGCTGGTGTGGTGGTATGATGGGTGTTCGTATATACCATGCTGGTGTGTCTTGTGGTATATTCAGAGCCAGTTTCGCAAATTTAGAATCATTACTCTTCCCTCTCCAGCTCGGTATGAAACTCTATTACAGTTACCTCTCAACTAACACGAGTTTAAAAAACGCATTTTCGTTTTAACACGAGCAAATATTTAAGGAGATATGTTTAACTAACAAGGGTTTCTCGATTTAACACGCCTTTACACGTACGTGATGGCTTCAAACTAGCCGCGCGCGCCTTGGACAGTCCCGAGCTGATAGACCGTGTGTGGCAGTTTATGCATAAATACAATTTTTTATTTGTCTGTTGCTTAACCTGGTATTATTCGAACTATAATATTCAAAAATGAAGTTTGGCCCCATTCGGAGCAATTTGGCTCATTTTCGGACAAAATTTGGCCAGGAAAGTGATGGTAGATCTAAATTGCCACAACTTGATGCTGCAGAACAGAAAGAAGAAAACCACTCAGACCAAGATAGAGCAGTTCTGTATGAAGAAGACAGAAAACTTAAGGGAGTTATCTTCATCACCAGTAGCACGGGAGTCAGAGGAAGAGGAAGAGGAAGGACATCAGAGCGAGGAGGGACAACAAATTTAGGGTGGGGAGCGGCGGGAGGTGGGGTAGCGGGGTAAGGAGGGACAGCAGCAGACGACGAGTGATGCATAGATGAAGTGAGGCTGTGTTGTTATTGTTTGTGACCTACTGACTGTAATGAAAATGTTGCTTTTACTGTAGTGTTGTTATGACCTACTAATGCATTAATAATGTTGGGGAACTTTCACAATGGCGTGAATGAAGCAGAATTGAAAGAGAATCCACGTAAAAAATGAAAACAGTATGTATTTGGGGAGAAGTAAACAACGCTTCGCCCCAACTAGGGCTCAAATATTGTTTATTTCTCCCCAGATATACTGTTTTTGTTTTTACGTGGATTTTCCTACAAATTAATAGTGTTGCTTT
>NC_137037.1:1922360-1924860 GCF_032717465.1 Coenobita brevimanus
CTCAATTTCCAAAAAAATGAGGATCGATTTTTTTTCTCTCAATTTCCAAAAAATAGGGGATCGATTTTTTTTTTTCATTCAGTTTCAAAAAAAAAAAAAAAAAAAAATGAAGATTGATTTTACTTTTCTATCAATTTTTTTTTTTTTTTTTTTTTTTTTTTGGCCTCACTAGTTTCATTTTGACAACGGTTATCGAGAGCGTTATTGCCCTTCGGTGTACAGGAAAATATATTGAAATTCGTGGCTGAACAAACGGATGCTTTTTTTTTTTATTTTCTGTTATTGATAAGGTCAAATATGGAAAACAATATATATGAAAGATTTATTTTGGTTACTGTTAGTGTTGGTCTTGCTTTTTCCTCTGTTGTTAATTTGCCTCTCTCTCTCTCTCTCTCTCTCTCTCTCTCTCTCTCTCTCTCTCTCTCTCTCTCTCTCTCTCATTAATTTCAAGCTATCTATTAATGTATATGCAAGTCTGACCATCTGTTTACATCTATATCTGTCTATCCACTTATCTCTATCTATATATCTTTCTGTCTCTGTCTCTTTTTATCAATCTATCCATCCATCTATCTATCTGTGCTTGGCTGACCATCTATTTATACCTGTCTATTCGTCCGTCTTTGTATCTATCTATATCTACCTATTTATCTATCCATCTATCTGTCCCAAAACTCACTTGTGTGGGCTGGATTTATCGATGAGTTCCAGCTTCTGTCCTGCCACCACGGTCAGGCCCTCGGTGTCGTCAGGTGTGTAGTCCTCACTCGCTGTGTACGCCGTCACCAGCACCAACGCCTTCTCTCCTGGTGGGGGCGGCGGCGGCGGGGGTGGTGGTGGGGCGCCTGGCGTGGCTGGGGGAGGCGGTGGTGGTGGGGGTGGTGGGACGCCGGGCGCGGATGGTGGTGGTGGTGGTGGTGGTGGTGGCGGGGGTGGTGGTGGCTGAAAGAAAACGGGCGGCGGGACAGTGTTAGAAGATGGGAAGTGTCAGAAAATGAGAAATGGAAGCCAAACTCAAATTTTCTGGCATCCACACGAGCATGAGACTGAAAATTTTGCTGAGAATTTCCATAATGCAAGAGTATTTTGAGGACTTATAGAATCAAGCTTGTTTAAAAGGCTAGCTGTTGATAATTTTGAAAAAAAAAAAAAAAAAATATATATATACGATTTAATGAAGTGTCAATAATTGGACATGGTGCATTAAACTCTAAGGGATTTACACATCGTCCCTTCAGACCAAGGACATTTTTAATCCACTGGCTGGCGATTTTTATATAGCCTGGGGGGGGGATTTTTTATTTTATTTGTGAGGTTGAATGTAGTCTTGTTTAGCATATCCATTAACTTGAAATTTTCTTCCGATGGTAGTAGTAATAAAGCATAATAATAATAATAATAATTTTAACAACAACAACAACAACAACACACACACACACACACACACACACACACACACACACACACACACACACACACACACCACTGCAGTTCAATCACCTACTTGACATAAACACACACAGCAACAAAACACACTAAGGCAAGGTTCTTTGCCTTCATACGTCTCAAAAGCTTCACTGAGCCTAACACACTGCTTCGTTGGCCTTACCTTTGCACTGGAGGCATTCTCGCTGGCGCATGAGATGGTAGCACCTCTTCCTTGGCGATTTATCTTGCATACTACAGCTCTAGCTTACAATTTTTTTTTTTTTTTTATGCAGTCATCACTATCGACATAGTGTGCGTTCGTAACACACACAAAAAAAAAAAACGATAAAGAAGTGATATACCCTTTCGAAGCTTCATAAATACCCTTCCGAAGCTTCACTTACCCTTTTTGTGTGCATAGCCTATTACTCGGAGTCTTTCAGCTTCGGCAAGACGGGAAATTGAACTACTGCTTCTTCCAGGACCATGAAATCTCCCTTAACTATATACCGTACTGTACCTTATCGTATCATGACCACTACTGCTTCTGTTGTAAACCAGAATTGTAGTTTTCGAATCCCAGTTTCCTATCTTGTCGTATACACAAACCTTCTACCCTACACAGAAGCATATATCTACATACACAGACGCACTTTTATACGCACAGACACACACAGACAAAGAGACATACATGCGCACATAAAAAGCGCAGTACACACCAAACGTGCATATGTATATATATATATATATATATATATATATATATATATATATATATATATATATATACACACACACAAATTCACGGTATTACTTCCTACTCATTCTTCGCTTACATGCCAAGTTCTCTCTCTCTCTCTCTCTCTCTCTCTCTCTCTCTCTCTATCTCTATCTCTCTCTCTCTCTCACTGCCAAAAAGGTATAGTCTCAGAAGCCCACTAAGAAGCACATATATTTCAGACAATCTCAAGCAAACATCTCATACATTTTAGTAACTCGCTTGCCACTCGTAACACTCTTCCACTCATTGTTTTTATGCTCAAGGTTTGTAAACAGTAATCGAAAGAATATA
>NC_137037.1:1929860-1939860 GCF_032717465.1 Coenobita brevimanus
CAAGGAATCGATTGTAAATATGTTTGTATATCGCACCGCAGATCTTGGCTGCTAGCTGAGTACATCCAGCCAATCATCACAGACCTCTGACGTCAACCAATCAGGGCCAGTGGCAAAAACTGAGAATCACTTGGTCAATGTGTGCGTGAGTGATTGGACGCAGTTGTCATACACACTACATACCTCTCTTTTACAAGTGAAGAAGAGTTGTTTTCTTGTGAGTGTAGTCAGCTTTGCAACGTCTCTTCCTGGATGATCTGTGTTTCTGACATCACTCTATTAAACTATTTTTAGACGTTTGTATCTCAGCCATAGATATATTTGGCATAATTAACACAAAGTATCAAAGGGCTATTTACTTATATAAATGAACTAGTAAGGAAGACGTGCTTAAAGCCTTGTAAACTAACGAGAATACAATTTTTCCAACCCTATGGAAAGATGAAAGTTACCAGGAAGAAGATGACGAGGCACACAAGCGTCCCCTGGTCAGACAAACAACAGTAACATGATTAACAACATGAGGTGAGGGTGACTACTCCTTCACTATAAACGCAAAGGAATTATAAGTAAAATCAAAAGCTGGTATGAAATGTAACAGAAGAATTATCCTAACATGTGTCACAATGCATGCTTCTTTCAATAGCACAAAATTACATAGCTGTTACCTTCAGTTTTATAACTCACTACTTTAAAATGTGATTTTTTTCATAAACTTGAAAATTTTAACAATTCAAATAGGTCTGTACTGAATATTAGTTACATACATTGATATAAACCTGTGTAGTACAATACTTTCGTCTCCAGTACATATTGAAATAAAGATTAATCAGCCTACCATTATAAAAACGTTGTAATATTAGGTGAAACTCAACAACAGTGTCTCTAGTATATGAAATTCACATAAATGTCATCATATATACAGTCTCACTAATTGTACAAAATAATTTCTTGTATCAAACCCATTCAGTCACAGGAAGTTTTTTTTTTTTTTAAGTTAGGTCTACCTCCAAATAACTATGTTAATTTTGGAGGATATTTTTTTAGTGCTCGGGTGGTGGGATTGAAAAGGATTCATTAACTCCTTCACAGCCTGATATCTCTCCCCCAGGTGGAGAAATCTGTCTGAAGGTACTAAGAATAAAACTGAAAACACGTCATTGGACTGAATGAGTTAATTGACCAGCAACACCCATTGGGAGGTAAATGGGTGGCGTGGCAACGATGCTGTTGATAGGCATATTCTGATTATCGTATTGGTGTGCAGTTGCCAGCTCAGTTACCTGCTTGGGCCAGCCATACTCCTCCCGCAACCACCCTGCCACTACCCTTGGATGAGCCAGCCTTCGCTCACTCTCATACCCCATGCATCGTCCTCACTGGGTTACTCTTCGTTACCGGTGTCATTAGTGTTAGTAGCAGCGGCATTGTCAGTACCATTATCGGTGACATTCGAGTCATCACCAATGTCGACGTTTATGCCACCTGTGTCAATGCCTACGCCGCCAATGTCGTCATCATCATCGTCGTCAGCCAAAATTCTGGTGACTGCTGGTGAGGAGACACCCCTAAGGTACTTCTGGGCCATTTTGCTGACTCGTTGCCGCTCCGCCTCTCTGGGTGAGGTGGTACTGTGACCAACAACAATATCGTCGTCGTCATCATCATCAAGGAAAGGAGTCTTGGATTGGCGTCTGCTACCCAAGCCTCCTGCCATCGGGGATGTGAAAGTGGTTCCAGTCGTTCCATAGTTAGGCCCAGTCGTTCCATAGTTAGGCCCAGTCGATCCATAGCTAGGCCCAGTTGTTCCATACCCTGGTGTGGTCATACCCAGGCCAGGAGCAGTGGCAGTGCCATACCCCGGAGCAGTCATGCCTTGGCTGGGCGTAGCTGTACCATAAGTGGGGGTGGGGGTGGTCATACCGTAACCAGATGTGGACATCCCATAGGTAGGGTTAGACATACCGGTACCATAGCCTGGTGTGGTCATACCATATCCAGGGGCTGGTGTGCCATAGCCTCCACCACTATAACCACCACCTACTGTGCTACCATAGCCTCCCCTGTCCATTCCATATACTCCTCCTCCTCCTCCATATGTATTGCCAGCACCTGGGCCGTAGCTGCCACTCATACCATACCCTCCACCTGTACCATACCCTCCTCCCATGCCATAGCCCCCACCACCACCATAGCCCCCACCATAGCCACCACCACCATAGCCACCACCACCATAACTACCACTACCATAACCTCCACCACCGTACCCACCCCCACCACCATAGTATCCACCAGGAGCACTGCGCATGCCCATACCACCAGCATATCCACCTCCCATCCCTCCACCATAGCCCTGACCATAACTATCCTGCATGCCACGCAGGGGAGGCTGGTGTGGGAGGGTGTGTCCCCCATAGGCTGGAGGCACAGAAGGGTAGCGTCCAGGGAGACTGCCATTACTACTGTACCTGTTTGCCAGGACTCTGCTGAGGGGATTGTCTACGTCTTCTGGTGGCTGTGAGAAGCGACTACTTGCTCGTAAGGGCTTGTTCTGACTCCTGATCAGTGCCCTCACACGCTCCTCCTGTGAATCCCCATCGTCAGTGTCATTAGGGAGACCGTGGCATCCTGGTGTTTCCCTTGCTTTACTCTCTCTGTAGCGCCGCAGTGCACTGTCTGCTGCATCGTCGTCTTCCAGGACTGGTGGCTTATATTTTGGCCTAGGCATTGGTGGAGGAAGTTCTAGGTCATTTTCGTCAGCTTCATATATATCAGAGAAGCGGTTGGATCGAGTCTGGGGCAAGGTACTCTCCCGATCTGCAATACCATTTTCATGACTGCTGTATGTACCCTTGTCACGGTTTATTCTCAAGTATGCATCATCATCTACACGGCTTTTGCTTTCCCTGGTGCCTCTGGGAGTGATGGAACGAGATCTGTCCCTGGCGTAAGTAAAGGCCCGAGGCTCCTCCCTCCTGGATCTTGGAAGACGAACCTTGGAAGGTGGGAGGAGGGCACGCTCAGAGGCCGTGTATCCATCCTCACCCACAGGCTCATCTAAGTCATCTATTTTGTCTTGGAACCTTGATGAGAAGTCATTGGGATCTCTTACTTTTCTAGCATAGGCACTGGTGGGACTCCGATAGCCAAACTCACGTCGAGATGAAAAGTTTGTGTATTTGTCAAGAAGTTTTGCCACAGTATCAGAGCGACATAGAGGTACGGGGTCACTGATATCGTCTAGCACGACTGGGTTGTAAGGCATTACGGCATTGTAATTTGTGCCCAGTTCTTCCACCTCGTCTCGTGTAGGGCGTCGATAGATAGTGTAGCCAGTGAAGTCCATGTCACTTGCCTGGGAGGCCTGAGAGCCCCGTCTCTGTGATGGGGAATCTATGTCGAACTCATTATGTCCTCGAGTGCCACGTCGATGTAAGTTGTGCGGTGTACCAGCTCTGGATGACCTGTGATAGGGTAGCATGTCGTCCAAATCCCCGTTGACACCATCAGCATAAGTGAGCCGGGTGGGTCCCGTGGATGGCAGGAGTGAAGTGTAGAGGAGCTCGTTTGCGGCAGAGGCGCGGCGGCGGCCCAACACTGCCAGGCTGTACTGCTCCCCGGACAAGGTCCTCTGTTGATACCACACACAGTCACCGCCACGCTACCCCGACACAAGGCATAATATACAGAAGATAAGAGAGAGGTAGGAGAGGAGGATGAGGGAGGGTAGGGAAATTTGTGGACGAAAGGAGAGGAAGATGGAGGCGAGGAGGAACGCCACCTCTGACACAGCCTCTGCGACGCTCCCCATCGGGCCTCCGCGGCCGCTCCCTACCAGCTGTAAAGACCAGCGCTCATGTAGTGTACCTCAGCCACCTCAAGCAGCACTGTGTTGTGTTGTGTTGTGTTGCGCCCTTACACCCCACCCAGTTCACTCCATCAAACTTACGCCAGGTGGATCCAGCACCTACAGTATGCTATATTCATTTTTACACCCATTGGCAAGTAGGCCACGTAATACCTCTTTGAAATAACATGGTATGTTTATGAGTTACGTAAGAGGATTAGATTTTGTAACATCGTTTTCTCTAATTTCATCTCAATATTCTCTTGTACAGTATGTCATTGATGCATACTATGCATACTATATCATTATCAAAAGACATATATAACATAGAAGCAAATATTATGATGTAATATGCAAAATTTTGTCGCTAAGGATGAGGTATTACAAACCCTTCCATGAAACCAAGAGAGCCCCGACATGTGGAGTATTTTCATGTACTACTCCCATTGATTAGAATGTACCATTTTATTCCCCTTTGATTATTATTCTGATATAGCCAAAGTATCACAGTGTATTGAGTATGTATAACTTGATCTCAAAATAAAGATTATTGAACGAAACGCCATTATTTTTTCATGAATTACACAGACAATATTGTCTACAACGTACAGTCGTCTCCACTCATAAGTGCTGCAGGGGATGGTGTGTTGGAGATCTTTTGTAACACTATACTATCTTCACCTTAACTTGGCCCAGATTTTCGTCCTTTTGTCTTTTATTCACGAAGTTCAGTGGAAGAAAAAGTGCTACAGCTCTGCATTCTCTCCTTAACATTTCTTCGTGACCAGGATCGTAATCAAGTGTTAATCTGTTGCTCCTGCTCAGCATTCAAGTTGGAAAGATAGCTATTTTAGGCTAAGTAAGAGTATAAAAAGAATTTACATCTAACATTTGTATTGGAGCACCGTCATTATAGCAATCAGAACACTGTAGACACGAGACGTAAACGATTGTACTGGTACCACATCACACCCCCAACACACCAGCCCCTGGAGTATGCGTAATTGGAGGCGATTGCACAGGAAAATTGGGCTACAAATTTCTCATCCATTGGGTGTTTATAGACATTACTGTAAGTACGCATTTAACAAGTGTCAGCGTATGCAATGAGACAACAAGGAGAACTGAACGCCAATTTGTCGCTACACGTCAGAGCTGAGTGTGTAAAAGATGTTGAATTCTAAGCAGGTGTGAGACCAGGGACTCTATCCTCGTCGTCTAAAGAGTCTGCCTAATGCCTCCTCCATATCAGTCTGTTTCTGCAAATGGCACGATAATATTCTCTTGTCTTTGTGTAGTCGAAGAACTCAGTATCTTCCTGAGGTCTGACGAATACGTAGCCAGAGAAAAGGTCGAACCATATGAGATGCATTTTCATCCTTTTACATTACCCTGGCCCCAATTTTTGTCCTTTTGCAACTTATTTCACGTATCTCAGGGGCAGAAAAGGACAATACCGTGGCTGTACATTCTTTCCACAGCACTTCTTCATGACCAGCATCATATTTAGTGTTAATCTTTTGTAACGGCTCAAAATTCAAGATGGATAGATGGCAATTTTAACCCAAGTGAGAGAAAAAGCAGTATAGTCAAGCTAGGGTTCTCTTCGTGTCTCGCCAGTTGTGATTTCTTGTGTGATTTAGGGGCGGCTCTGTTGTCAGTCACCATCCTGCCTCATTAATTCATTTGTTTCCTCCACTGCTACACCCACGCCCACACCAGCAAACTGAGCCATCCCCACAAAACACAAGGTACCCTCTGGTCTATTAGAGCACTAGTTAAAGTCCATCCTATACATGAGAATATTTAGGTGCCATATGGGGAATAAACTGCCAAGGATGAGATGATAAGCAGCTCCCCTATGCCGACGAGGATATGAACCCAGGTCACGTAGCCACAGGAGAGGTCACTGAACCAGGCCAGGAGGTCACGAGGGCGCAGGTCATGTCTGGCTACAGTTTTAAGGGGAGGGGAGTGGGTGTCAAATTTAAAGAAAACGGGAGATGGTTGTTTGAACCGACTCCCCGTTTTCTGTATGCTAGAGGAGGACAGATGGGGGATTAAAGTTTTTTTTTTGTTAGTCTGTTAGTGGGGGTGAAGCGAAAGGCTGTTAAATAAATAAATAAATAAATAAATAAATAGGTAGGTAAGGTGATTGTGAACGTTATGGTTGGCCACGACCATCATAAGCTTGGGGGTAAAAAGGTTGATTTCTGTAGTAGTTTTTTTTTTTTTTACTTGGTTCAGATTTTCGTCCTTTTGCAGTGGCAGAATAAGAGAGAGAGAGAGAGAATGAGAGAATTTCCATAGTACATTTTCTCTTTATGTGTCAGTTTTGATACATTGTTGTAGCTGTGCATTTAAGTTTTAGGCCAAATTAACGGAGAATTTTAAGTCAAAGACAAAATTTAGGTCTTAAAAATTTAAAGACTACAAATTTTAGGTCAAAGACAAGTACAATATTGGCCAAATTAAAGGCAAATTTTAGGTCAAATTAAATACAAATATATGAAATTAAAGGCAAATTTTAAGTTTAAAGTAAATTTTAAGTCAAATTTTAGGAAAATAGTTGGCCAAATTAAAGGGCAAATTTTAGGTCCACTTAAAGGAAAATTTTATGTCAAATTAAAAGCAGATTTTAGGTCAGATTGAAGGCAAATTATCGGCCAAATTAAAGGCAAATTATAGGCCAAATGAAGGCAAATTTTAGGTCAAATTAAAGGCATTTATAAAGGTCAACATGGTGGCAAATTTTAGGTCAAAGTAAAGGCAAATTTTTGGTCAAATTGAAAGCAAATTTTTGGTCAAATTGAAAGCAAATTTTAGGTAAAATTAAAGACTTTATCAAAATTAAGGCAAATTTTAGGTAAATTGGGGGCCAATTTTAAGTCAAATTGAAGGCAAGTTTTAGGTCCTCTTTAAGGCAAATTTTAGGTCCACTTTAAGACAAATTTTAGGTCCACTAGGTCCACTTTAAGGTAGATTTTAGGTCCACTTTAAGGCAAATTTTAGGTCCACTTTAAGGCAAATTTTAGGTCCACTTTAAGGCAGATTTTAGGCCAGATTTTACTGATCATTAACCCCTTCAATCCGTGGACGTACTTTTTTTTTTTTAGCCTGTATATTCGTAGCGCGTCTTTCTGAGCGATTCATTCCCCACATTCAGCCTTAACATTCTTTAGTATGCAGTTCATTTTCCACACTCATCCTTAACATTCACTAGTATGCGATTCATTTCCCACATTCATCCTTAACATTCTTTAGTATGCGATTCATTTTCCACATTCATCCTTAACATCTTTGGTATGCGATTCATTTGCTGCATTCATCCTTAATATTCTTTAGTATGCGATTCATTTTCCAAATTCATCCTTAACATTCTTTAGTATGCGATTCATTTTCCACATTCAGCCTTAACATTCTCTAGTATGCGATTCATTTTCCACGTTCATCCTTAACATTCTTTAGTATGCGATTCATTTTCCACATTCATCCTTAACATTCTTTAGTATACGATTCATTTCCCACATACAGCCTTAACATTCACTAGTATGCGATTCATTTTCCACATTCAGCCTTAACATTCTCCAGTATGTGATTCATTTCCCACATTCACCCTTAACATTCTCAAGTATACGATTCATTTTCCACATTCACCCATAACATTCACTAGTATGCGATATCTTTCCCATGCCTTAACATTTTCTAGTATGATTTATTTTATATCGTTGTAATATCGCCACAGCTCATGTCAACGAAAAAGTCTAGAGAGGTGTAACATACAAAATAAATCGCTTAGGAAGAGGCGTCACGAAATTCCCAAAACCAGTTAAAATATGACCTTTATTGATAGTGGCTACACGGTGATTTTATTCAGCCTGAGAGAGAGAGAGAGAGAGAGAGAGAGAGAGAGAGAGAGGGGTTAATCAGTTCATACGAGATCCAGTGCAGGAGCGAACCTTCTTGTAGGGAGAGTGATGGCCAAAATTAACCTTTCCTCATGCTGGCGAAGTACAAATAGGGTAATAGGAGGAGTGATATTGTGACAGTGAGACCCGTATTTGTGTCAGTTAAGGAAGCTCCCTAACACCATTTCCTAAGCGATTTATTTTTCTCATTACTCCCTCTTACCCTTTCATGTGTTATATAAATCACCGAAATATCGCCATAGCCTAACACCATTTCCTAAGCGATTTATTTCTCTCATTACACCCTATTACCTTTTCATGTGCTATGTAAGTCACAGTAACATCGCCAGACTCTTCATAAATAACGTACAGAAGGATATTAACCAGCCATATCCAAAAGTAAATCGGTAAGGAAAAGGTGTTAGGGGGCGTGAATGAGGGCCTTAAGGTGCAGTAAAGGCAGGATTTTTTTTTGGGGGGGTTGGAGTCTTTATATATATTGTTTTTAAGTCGCCAAATGGAAGGGGTTAAGGGAATATGGAAAAATTTGGGCGGATCTGAGTCCATAAATTTTTCCTTTCATATTTTGGTTCAATATAATTTCTTCAGCCAAAAATAAATATCATAAATAAATAAAAACTCTCTCCAGGGAAGTTACAAAAAAATAATGTACCGCGGTTTACTGTGGACGAAAGTGTGTGTGTGTGTGTGTGTGTGTGTGTGTGTGTGTGTGTGTGTGTGTGACAGAGAGAGAGAGAGAGAGAGAGAGAGAGAGAGAGACAAAAAGAAAAAGTGTGTGTGTGTGTGTGTGTGTGTGTGTGTATGAGAGAGAGAAAGCGAGGGAGGGAGGGAGAGAAATTGTGTGTGTGTCTGTGTGTGTGTGAGAGAGAGAGAGAGAGCGAGGGAGGGAGAGAGAGAAATTGTGTGTGTGTGTGTGTGTGTGTGTGTGTGTGTGTGAAAGAGAGAGAGAGAGAAAGTGTGAGTGTGTGTGTGTGAGAGAGAGAGATATAGAGAAATGTGTGTGTGTGTGTGAGAGAGAGAGAGAGAGACAGACAGACAGACAGACAGACAGACAGAATGTGTGTGTGTGTGTGTGTGTGTGTGTGTGTGTGTGTGTGTGTATCCAGGTATTGCACAGGAAAAGAGCAAACGAAAAAAAGTGTAAGTAGGAAAGCATGGTAGAGGAAGGGAAGGGTACATGGTAGGAAGGGGGTACATGGTAGGAAGGGAAGGGTACATGGTAGAGGAAGGGAAGAGGACATGGTAGAGGAAGGGAAGGGTACATGGTAGGAAGGGAAGGGTACATGGTAGGAAGGGAAGGGTACATGGTAGAGGAAGGGAAGAGGACATGGTAGAGGAAGGGAAGGGTACATGGTAGGAAGGGAAGGGTACATGGTAGGAAGGGAAGAGGACATGGTAGAGGAAGGGAAGGGTACATGGTAGGAAGGGAACGGTACATGGTAGGAATGGAAGAGGACATGGTAGAGGAAGGGAAGGGTACATGGTAGGAAGGGAAGAGGACATGGTAGAGGAAGGGAAGGGTACATGGTAGGAAGGGAAGAGGACATGGTAGAGGAAGGGAAGAGGACATGGTAGGAAGGGAAGAGGACATGGTAGAGGAAGGGAAGGGTACATGGTAGGAAGGGAAGAGGACATGGTAGGAAGGGAAGGGTACATGGTAGAGGAAGGGAAGGGGACATGGTAGGAAGGGAAGAGGACATGGTAGTGGAAGGGAAGGGGACATGGTAGGAAGGGAAGAGGACATGGTAGTGGAAGGGATGGGGACATGGTAGGAAGGGAAGAGGACATGGTAGGAAGGGAAAGGGACATGGTAGGAAGGGAAAGGGACATGGTAGGAAGGGAAGGGGACATGGTAGGAAGGGAAGAGGACATGGTAGGAAGGGAACGGTACATGGTAGGAATGGAAGAGGACATGGTGGGAAGGGAAGAGGGCATGGTAGGAAGGTAAGGGGACATGGTAGGAAGGGAAGAGGACATGGTAGCGGAAGGGGACATGGTAGGAAGGGAAGAGGACATGGTGGGAAGGGAATGGGACATGGTAGGAGAGGAAGAGGACATAGTAGGAAGGAAAGAAGACATGGTAGGAAGGGAAGAGGACATATGGTAGCTACTATGTATAATAAGGAGGAAGGGAAGAATTAAGGCGGTGAAGCAAAGGCGTTAAGATGAAAGGAAAGGAATATGAAAGGAAGGCTATAGGAGCAGGGCCTGTATTCCCATCGGT
>NC_137037.1:1944860-1957360 GCF_032717465.1 Coenobita brevimanus
ATTAAGGCGTCCGGCAATAGATAGACAGAGGGAGGGAAGAAGGGATATAGATTTATTACAAAAGTGGCATATACAAAGGCCCTTATGTCGTCTGGTCAGTAAGCTCCGTAACACCTCTCCCTTAGCGATTTACATTTGGATACGTCTGGTTAATATCGTTCTGTACGTTATTTATGCCGAGTATGGCGATATTGGAAGGTTTTATATAACAGAATAGGACAGTAGGTGCAAGAAAATAAGTCGCTGAGGAAAAGGTGTTAGGAAGGTTTCATAACAGAAGAGGACAGTAGGTGCAATAAAATAAGTCGCTTAGGAAAAGGTGTTAGGGAGCGTCCTTAACCGACGAGAAGAGGGGCCTCAGAGGAGAGTTGGAAGAAAGGAGAGTTCAAAAGAAAATTGGATAGATAGATAGATAGATAGATAGATAAATAGACAGACCCAGAGAGCGGCGTAGATAGCAAGAGGGGTAGACAGGATGAGGGAAGGGTAGAAGTGAGCTGGTTGGAGGAGTGATAGGCTGTTTGAATAGACGCGAGATCGAACCTACGTGGGGGCGGAGAACAGTTTGATGATTTGTATTTAAGTATGTGCCCCTAACACCTATTCTTCAGCGATTTGTTTTCCGATCTAGCTGGTTAATATCCCTTTGCACTCACGTATGCGGAGTTTGGCGGTAAATGTTTTAAGAAATACAGAATATAGCATCGTATAATAAGAAAGATAAATCGCTTAGGAAAAGGTGTTAGGAAGCTTTTTTACCCGATGAGAATACGTACCTAAGACCCATAGGCAGAGAGAGAGAGAGAGAGAGAGAGAGAGAGGGAGAGAGAGTATAGAATCGTATAATAAGCAAGATAAATCGCTAAGGAAAAGGTGTTAGGGACCTTTCGTACCTGCAGAGAATACGGACCTAGAAAGAGAGAGAGAGAGAGAGAGAGAGAGAGAGAGAGAGAGAATGTTCTGCCATGCCACCCCACTTGGCAGCGTCTTGGCCGTTATTTCTGTTATGCTTCCCCTCCACACACACACACACACACACACACACACACACACACACACACACACACACACACACACACACACACACACACACACACACACACACGACCATGTAACTGTGATCCATGAACGTCAGAAATTTTAGCTAGGCCTCCACACACACACACACACACACACACACACACACACACACACACACACACACACACGACCATGTAACTGTGATCCATGAACGTCCGAAATTGTAGCTAGACCTTCACACACACACACACACACACACACACGCAAATTTATTAACATCCTGCAAGATCCACGTCTATAGACACCTCCCACACGCAATCACCACCACACGCAATGCACGCAACTTTCACCACGCACGCCGTGTCGAAACTGAACCGGTAAAAATAGAAGGGAATATTTTTGAGTGTGATAGGCAAAATAAATCGCTAAGGAAAAGGCACTACGAAGCTCTGTGTGCAACTAGGCTCTTGTGTCCGAAATATAATGACACTCAGGTAGATAATGATAAAATACCTGTGTGTGTGTGTGTGTGTGTGTGTGTGTGTGTGTGTGTGTGTGTGTGTGTGTGTGTGTGTGTGTGTGTGTAGTGGAGATCTGGCTACCATTTCAGACGTTCATGCATCACAGTCACATGGTCATTTCTGTGTGTGTATGTGTGTGTGTGTGTGTGTGTGTGTGTGTGTGTGTGTGTGTGTGTGTGTGTAAGTCTATTTACTTAACCCTCTCTTGGTCAGCACAACTCTAGTATTCCACTCTAGCTAATGCCATTTTTATTATTATTATTATTATTATTATTATTATTATTATTATTTAACAGTGACAGATTATGTATTAAGACAAGAGTTTATCGTTTTTACCTAAGACTTACGCCCTTCTCGTCAGTCAAGGATGCCCCCAAACACCTCTTCCTTAGCGATTTATTTTCCAAACTACTCATTACCTTGGTTTGCTTCTTATGTCTTTCCAGTATCAATATAGATGACATGAATAACACACAAGAATACAGTAACGGAGCAGAGTCAGGAATAAATCGGTAAGGAAGAGGTGTTAATAAGCTTCCTAACCGTACTAAAATACCGCTCTTAGGCTTGTATTCTTGTGGGTTCCCAAGCATCTCTTCCTTAGCGATTTATTTTTGGATCCGGCTGGTAATATACATTTGTAGCCTACCAGTGCCGACTATGACGATGTTAGACTGATTTAGGTTGCGCAGAAGAGGATAGTAATGTATGATAAGCAAAATAAATCGCTATGGAGGAGGTGTTAGGGAGTTTCCTTAACCGACGAGAACGCTGTCTGGCTGTCTGGTGGCCTTGGGGGGGGAGGGGATTTACCGTCGAGCTTCGTGCTATCTTCAACAGCGCTGTCAGATTTATGACAGGAAACAGCACAGAGACGTCACATGAAAAAGAACCATGGCAGGTGAGGACGTCCATCATCCATTCACTCGATGTAGTGCTACCTTCACCACTGAGTGACAAGCCAACTGGTTTCCTGTAACTCAAGAAAGCAAGAAATGCGTTGGGTGGTAACCTTGCTATGATCTCCAGTCTTTCAAACGCAGTGTATCCAGGCATCTCGAAACGAACGCATCTTTAATTTGGCTCTCGTAGTTTTTTTTTTTTCTTGGAAGGAACGGTTTGCGGGCTGCTGGCCTTTGGTTCCTTCTTCCTTATATATATATATATATATATATATATATATATATATATATATATATATATATATATATATATATATATAAAATCACCATTGGTCCTCAACCTGGGGCGGTGCGTCCCACCCCCCTTCAGGGGGACGTGAGGAGTCAGAGAAAATTAGTTAGTGGTTTGATCAAGTGTGTGTGTGTGTGTGTGTGTCACGACGAACTCTTGATATATAAGTATTCACATTGTCTCCAGCCGTCAAAATACGTTTTCCTGTGATACCCGTCATAAGTTTTTTTTTTTCTTTTCTGTTTGTCGCCTGGTCATCTTGTTTTTTTTTTCTTTTTCTTTGCCTCATCATTTCTGGAGAATAAGAAAGATACGAAGGAGCCTTACATGGCAGGATAGACCACATGCATGTCAGAGTAGCTGTAAATATTCCTTAAATATTCCTCAGCTTTCTTCCTATCCCACGAGAAAGGGGATAGTGAACTGCAGAAAAAGGACTAATGGAGCGTGTTCTTATCTGGGTTAACGTTGGCCCTGCGTTAAAAACAATAATAATAATAATAATAATAATAATAATAATAATAATAATAATGATAATAATAATAATAATAATAATAATGATAATAATAATAACAGTAATAATAATAATAATAATGATAACAAAAATAACAATAACAATAATCATAATAAAAATAATAATAATAATAATAATAATAATGGAACACGTTTTCAGTCACATAATGGCAGGAAGCTTAGGAAGGGAGGGGGGCCTAAAAATGACCCAACCTAAGGAGGGCGCGACCACCCCCCCAAAAAAAAAGGCTGAGAACCGCCCTAGTGCATGACAGCGCTCCATGGTGGGCATGCAAGAGGCCGGAGAGGAGCGCCTTCACGCGGTGGCACTGATATGACAGCGGTGGAACTACCCGGCTATGCAAACGTCCCCCTGTCTCCTCCTTGTGAAGATAATTACACCAGCGATATTAAAGATTTTCACTACTCTCTCTCTCTCTCTCTCACACACAGTAGCAATGATTAAAGTTAGATTGTCACTACTTCACTCTCTCTCTCTCTCTCTCTCTCTCTCTCTCTCTCTCTCTCTCTCTCTCTCTCTCTCTCTCTCTCTCTCTCTTATATAAACACAGATCCCTCATATACTCTGACCAGTGAACGTAAGGAACCAGACTAAATGTTTACACAGTGATCAGAGCGCACACACACACACACACACACACACACACACACACACACACACACATCAGAGAGAGACAGACAGACAGAAATAAATAATAAAAATAAAGTAATAATTAGCAATAAAGATAAAACACCTGCCATTACGTGCCGGTCACCCATCTTTGACACCTGCAGTGGAGAGGTGGGGTCGAGCTCCACGCAGACCACGGTGCTTTACTGAGCGATATTTTTGCATACTTTATCCAGTTGAGAAATTTACCTTAACTTTTTAATTAAGACCTTTTTTTAAAGTTATTATTATTATTATTATTATTATTGTTGTTGTTGTTGCTGTTATTATTATTATTATCATTATTATTATTATTATTATTATTATTATTATTATTAGTCTTATTATTATTATTATTATTATTATTATTATTATTACTCGTATTATTATTAATATTATTATTATATTTATTATTACTATTATTATTATTATTGTTATTATTGTCATTCTTGCTTTTTCCTGCCGGGTTCTCCTCTGTCTGTCTGTCTGTTTTTCTGTCTGTCTGTCTGTCTGTCTGTTTCTCTCTCTCTCTCTCTCTCTCTCTATTCTAACTTCATAAATATATCCTAGTTACGAGACGAAAATTAAATCAGGTTATATATATATATATATATATATATATATATATATATATATATATATATATATATATATATATATATATATATATTTTTTTCTGCAGGAAGATCAGGGAAAGGAGTAAAATATATTCCCCTTCTCTAGTACTTCCTGTAAAAAAAAAATATATTGTCTAGATCTTGTAAAAAAAATATATATATATATATATATATATATATATATATATATATATATATATTGTCTAGTTCTTCCTGTAAAAAAAATATATATATTGTCTAGATCTTCCTGTAAAAAAAAAAAAAAAAAAAAAAAAAATATCTAGTTCTTCCTGTAAAAAAAAAAAAAAAAAAAAATATATATATATATATATATATATATATATATATATATATATATATATATATTGTCTAGTTCTTCCTGTAAAAAAAAAATCTTCGCTTGTCTAGATCTTCCTGTAAAAAAAAATAATGTACGAAGGCGAAATTAATCTATTCGAAAATTTCACCGGCGTCGTATTTAGGTGAGAAAAAAATAAATATGAGACATCAGTGTGGCGGAATTTATTTAGAGTTTGTTTAGAATTTATTTAGAATGTATTTAGATTTTCCTTAGAATTTATATAGAATTTTTGAATTTATGTAGAATTTATTTAGCATTTGCTTAGAATTTATTTAGAATTTTTGAATTTATTTAGAATTTGTTCAGAGTTTGTATAGAATTTGTATATGATTTATTTAGAATTTGTTTAGAATTTTTAAAGAATGTGTTGACTATGTAGATTTGATTTAGAATTAGGTACATAAATTGTGATATCTCTCCTTTTAAGTCTGGTCTTTCATTCATTCTTTATCAGTCATTTATCATCATCTCATTTATCTCAAGGGGATGATAAGAGATAGGACTGACAAGGGCACCTATTCCCATCTCTCTCAGGAGGCTCCCTAACACCTCTTCCTTAGCGATTTATTTTTGGATACGGTGGGTTAATATCCTTTTGTGTTTACGCAGCGTATGGCGATAGGAGAAAGATCCACGTAACACAGAATAGGTCGGTAAGGTGTAATAAGGAAAATAAATCGCTTAGGAAGAGGTATTAGGGAGCTTCCGGAACCGATAAGAGCTCGCATTCTCATCGCATAAGAAAGCTCCCTAACACCTCCTCCTTAGCGATTTATTTTTGGATACGGGAGGTTAAAATGATTCTCTGCGTTATTGATGAAGTGTATGGTGATAGTAGAACGACTGTCACAGATGGCTAGTGAGGTGTAAGAAGCAAAATAAATCGCTTAGGAAGAGGTGTTAGGGAGCCCAGGGTACGTTCTGTATTTGCCAGCTTCCATCACAGTAAAGCAAGTAATGATATGCAGATTGTGTAGAATGAGTCGCCAAGGAAGAGGTTTTACGGGATACACCGCAGTCCTCTTTGTGGGCCATACTCTCGTCGGTTAAGGAAGCTCCCTAACACCTCTTCCTCAGCGATTTATTTTACTTATTACGCCATATTCTCCTCTTCCGTGTTATTTCATTCATTCTAATATCGCCATACTTTGCATTAACCTGCCGGATCCAAAAATAAATCGCTAGTGCGGAGGTGTTTGAGACCTTCCTTAACCGACGAGAATACAGATCTGTGTGTTATGTGTAGCATTTTTATATAAGTACAGTTT
Organism: Coenobita brevimanus; assembly: GCF_032717465.1. NCBI lineage: Eukaryota > Metazoa > Arthropoda > Malacostraca > Decapoda > Coenobitidae > Coenobita > Coenobita brevimanus. Next base: position 1,951,025 of record NC_137037.1, read on the forward strand.
GCGCCAGATGATGATATCGAGATGTGAAGAATAAGCTGCCATGGAAAGTGTGTTACGAAATGTCCGACAACCACCAAACTTTCGAGGCCAGCCTGGTGCGGGCGGCGAGGCGGCAGGCAGCCCGACTGGCGATAATTCTAGTGAGGCTTCGATGCCAAACACAGGTATATTTAGGGCAGCACAGGCTGATTCACTGGCAAGGCGTGCCTGCCATCACTGAGCCGCCACGCTGTCACTGCCATGGAACTCAGATGGCGTGGGAGGCTCCGTAGCACCTCTTCCTTAGCGATTAATTTTACACTAGCACGGGTACCCGGCGTTGCCCGGGTAAAACCCAAAGATCGTGCATAGTGTCATCGCCTGGGCCCCTGGACGGCCACTGCCCCTGTGGGAGAAGACCCCCGGGCTGCCATTTTGCCCAGTGAACCTATGTTCCTCCCTGGACCCATTTCCTCAGCGATATAATCCTCGTGGACCTGTTGTTACACTACCCACCCGCCCTGGCCTGCCCACCACTCCCTCCACCCACCTGACCCCTTGTAGCTGAGGATATTTTGGTTGCAAGTGTATATATATATATATATATATATATATATATATATATATATATATATATATATATATATATATATATACACACACACACACACACACACACACACACACACACACACATACCGGTAGGATCACCAGGCGGAACACAAACATAGTGGCAAAGTTAGGGACTTAATTTGCAGACGTCTCGGAAATGCTTATTCTATTTTCATAATATATATATATATATATATATATATATATATATATATATATATATATATATATATTATATAATACACACACACATATATATAGATATGCTTAACATTCAATAAATACAGCAAAAAAAAAAATACTAAATCGCTTAGGAAAAGGCCTCACGAAGTCTGTGGTAATGGAGAATACGGTTTTCTCCCCTCCCGAATGTTACCCACCGTACACTTGGTAATTGTAACAAACGAAATATCCGCGTAGCTCCACAGTCAAGGGAGGGGAAGACCGAGGGTGAGATGGAGGCATGGAGTGGAGAGGTACATGAGGGAGGGGTGAGTGAGCTTGGGGGGGGGCAGCGAAATGACAGAGGACAGGGGCGACGTGGGGGCGATTTATTTCTTGCAACCCCTTTCGGGATTTAGACGTGTGGCTATAGATAGATACATAGATAGATAGATATAACCAGTGTCTATACTCCTCTCACCCTAACTTGGCCCAGATTTTCGTATTTTTGCAGCTAATTTGACATAACCATTGAAAGAAGACAGTATTACAGCTCTACGTCCTTCCCATGGCACTTCTTCGTGACTAGCATCATATTATAGTGCTAATCCATTGTTACAGGTGAGGGAGAGAGAGAGAGAGGGAAACTGCGTGCTTGTTACCCCTGAGTCCCCCTCCCCTCCCCTCCCCTCCCCTCCCCCCAACAGATCCCTTTGAGTGCTGTGATAATGAGCTGATAGGGTGGGTGCAGCTGCCTGAGAGAGAGAGAGAGAGAGAGAGAGAGAGAGAGAGAGAGAGAGAGAAAGTAGATGAAGGAGAGAGAGACAGAGAGAGATTGTGTGTGTGTGTGTGTGTGTGTGTGAGAGAGAGAGAGAGAATATCTAGTAAGCCTGGCGTTTCCTGGGAGTTGGATTAACCTTTGAATTCAATTATTATTTTATTTATTTTTTTTATTAGCTGCTTCCAGACACTTTACAAATTTTTAATAAACTCTAGGGGCTGAGACGCCGTGTTTTATGAATCCGATCACTCGTCTTAAAAATGATGCTAGTCACGAAGAAGTGCTCTGGGAAGGACGTAGAGCCGTAGCATCGTCTCATCCTGCCACTGAGCTACGTGAAATGAGCTGCAAAAGGACGAAAATCTGGGCCAAGTTAGATTGAAAGGAGTATATGTGCATCTCTTTAAGTTCAGTTACATAATCTATACTCCTTTCACTTTAACTTGGCCCAGATTTTCGTCCTTTTGCAGCTTATTTCACGTAGCTCAGTGGCAGAAAAAGACGATACTACGGCCGTGCGCCATTTCCCTTGCACTTCTTCGTGACTAGCACCATATTCCAGTGTTAATCATGTAATAGCATTCAGGATGGGTAGGTGTGGATTTTAGACCAAGTAAGACTGACAGTCGTGTAGTAACAAAGAGGTGGAAGGGTGCGTGGGTGGCGAGGTGAGTGTGGGGGTTGGAGTCAAGGGGGTGCGTGAATAGGCCCCATCCATCACGAGAGAGAGAGAGAGAGAGAGAGAGAGAGAGAGAGAGAGAGAGAGAGAGAGGTAGGGATTGGGGGCGTTGTGAGAGAGGCATTTGTGAATCATGGTAACAGTATTTCTCTCTCTCTCTCTCTCTCTCTCTCTCTCTCTCTCTCTCTCGGTAGGGTAAGAGAATGACAGGTTCAATACACAAGATCTCATCAGTTTGTTATTTTTTGCACGATAATCAATCATGATCGTGAGATGGACGGATATAACGTGTGTGTGTGTGTGTGTGTGTGTGTGTGTGTGTGTGTGTGTGTGTGTGTGTGTGTGTGAGAGAGAGAGAGAGAGAAATTCACGAATCAACATATTATTTCTTTCAACATTCACCTTTACATCATTCTTCCCTTTACATATTATTTTATCACCTGCCTTACCTCTGCCTCACCACTGCTTCACCTCTGCCTCACCTCTGCCTCACATGTCCCTCACCCCTGCCTCACCTGTCCCTCACCCCTGCCTCACCTGTCCCTCACCCCTGCCTCACCTATCCCTCACCCCTGCCTCACCTATCCCTCACCCCTGCCTCACCTGTCCCTCACCCCTGCCACACCCCTCCTTACCCTGATTCATCTATCCCTCACCCCTGCCTCACCCCTGCCCTGCCTCACCCCCTTGGCTGCCCCTACATGAACACTCCCTCATATCTCTGCCTCCCATACCTCAGCTGTTGCATCACCTCCCCTTCTTTTCCATATGTCTACCCCTCCCTCCCTCCCTCCCTCCCTCCACTTTTTTCCCCTTTCCTCCTCCCTCCTTTCCCCTTCCTTCCTCTCCTTCCCCTCTCCCCTTCCCAGTTTTCCCCTCCTCTCTCTCTCTCTCTCTCTCTCTCTCTCTGCCTTCCGCACACACCTCCTTGCCAAGATGAAATAGGAAGAGGAGGAAATGAGAAGGACGAAGATGAGAAGAATTAGAGAGGAATGGAGATGTAAAGAGAGGAGGAGGAGGAGGAGGAGGAGGAGGAAGCAAAGAAGACGAGGAAGAGGAAGGAAGAGAGAGAAAACACAGAAAGAGGAAGGAGAATGTTTTAAGAGGAAGAGGAGGAGGAGGAGGAGAAGACAGGGAGGAAGAGAGAAGATATAAAAAGAGGAGGAGGAGCAGGAGGGAAGGAGAAAGAGAGGAGAGAGAGAGAAAGAGAGAGAGAGAGAGAGGAATGATAGGGAGAGTAAGAGAGGCAAGAGGAAAGAAATGAAGAGGAGGAACAGGAGAGGACAATGAGGAAAAGTAAAGAGAGAGAGAGAGAGAGAGAGGAAAGAATAAGGATAGAGAGAAAGAGGAAGGGGGGAGAGAGAGGGAGGGGGGGGGAGTGAGTCACGCTGAGAGATTTGCCAGCCAAAGACCTCCCTCCCCCTTCCTCTCTCTCTCTCTCTCTCTCTCTCACACACACACACACACACACACACACACACACACACACACACACACACACACACACACACACACTCTCTCTCTCTCTCTCTCTCTCTCTCTTGGCCAGGAAATACAGCAAAAAACAACACTGTAAAAAAAAAGAAAAAGAAAAACAGGAAGGCTTATGAAATGCGTATCGAGTACACGTGGCTCTAAAAAACAGGCAATTAGTTTCTTCTAAGTCACAATTATCCCCAAGAACACGAACCCAACTGTTGCTGTTACTGCCAGGTCCCCATTTTTATTGCTGCCGGGTAAGAAGAGGAAGAGGATTAATATTATGGATGAAAAGAAGAAGAGGAAGAAGAAGAGGAGGAGGAGGAGAAGGAGGAGGAAGAGAAGTGGAAGAGGAGAGGAAGAGGAGGGGAAGGAGGAGAAGAAGAGGAAGAGGAGGAGGTCGAGGAGAAGAAGAAGAAGAGGAGGAGGAGGAGGAGGAGAAGAAGAAGAGGCGGAGGAGGAAGAGAAGATGAAGAGGAGGAGGAGGAGGAGGAAGAAGAAGAAGAGGAGGAGGAGGAAGAAGAAGAGGAGGAGGAGGAGGAAGAAGAGGAGGAGGAGGCCGTGAGTCAAACTCTAGTTCTTCTGCATGCGAGGTGGAAGTGCCAACCAATACTCCCTCAGTCCCCCCTTGAGAGAGAGAGAGGGAGGGAGAGAGAGAGAGAGAGAGAGAGAGGGGGGAGAACTTATTACTGGTCATATGGAAGAGAGAGAGAGAGAGAGAGAGAGAGAGAGAGAGAGAGAGAGAGAGAGAGGAAACTTCTTTCTGAACTTATTACTGGTCATATGGAAGAGAGAGAGAGAGAGAGAGAGGAAACTTCTTTCTGGTCATATGAAAGAGAGAGAGAGAGAGAGAGAGAGGAAACTTCTTTCTGGTCATATGAAAGAGAGAGAGAGAGAGAGAGAGAGAGAGAGAGGAAACTTCTTTCTGGTCATATGAAAGAGAGAGAGAGAGAGAGAGAGAGAGGAAACTTCTTTCTGGTCATATGAAAGAGAGAGAGAGAGAGAGAGAGAGGGAATTGAGGTCCATTTACTAAGCTTTCCTTCAATATCGACCGTTTCGAAGAAGTGTAAGGGAACTTCTGAACGCTTCCGTACATTCATAACTGCGCCGCGCCGTTCACCTCTGTCTGTCTGTCTGTCTCTCTCTCTCTCTCTCTCTCTCTCTCTCTCTCTCTCTCTCTCTCAACTTTTTATCACTGTTTTTGCTACTACTGTGTTTGGTTTCTTTTTACTCCTACTGTTTTCTCTCTTTTTACTGTTTTTGCTCTCTCTTTACCCTTAATATTTGTGCTGTTTTTTTTTTTTTTTTTTACTGTTTTTGCTGTCTTCTTTAACTTATTCTGTTTATACGTTAACGTTTACTCTGTTTTTACTCTTTATACTTTATTTTTATCTTTTTGTTATTGTTACTCTGTTATTACCGTTTTTACTCCCTATATATATATATATATATATATATATATATATATATATATATATATATATATATATATATTATGTGCTCGACTCCGGCCATAGGCATCACAGCCTGCTCCCATTGCCCAGTAGTCCTCCTACATACCATACACCTCCACATGTCACCATTTCGGCGCTAACACCCACCGTCCATATTGAATACATGCTAGGGCTGTCTCATACAGGACTGGTGTATTGGTATTAGTGGGGGTATTTTTACATGTCGGCGGGTCTTCTGGTAGATCAGGAAAGTCTGCGTTTATGAAATTCAAATCCTTAAACTGTTCCCTGCCCCAGCCGGGATTCGAACCTGGGTCCATTAGGATTGCAGGCCACCTCTCTACCGATTGAGCCGCCGCCTCCCCTCTTTTTACTGTCCTTACTCTCTGTTTACTCTCTTTTTACTCTCCTTACTCTCTGTTTACTCTCTTTTTACCGTTTTCTCTCTCTCTTCTTGCTCAACATTATGCCTCTAACTTGGCCTGTGTTATCATCCTCTTGCCCTACCCGCTCGCCATAGCACTTCTTCGTGACTAGCATCGCATTCTTGTGTTAATCCTCAGAGCTCAGCATTGCAGATGGTGAGATGGCAATTTTAGGCCAAGTTTGAGTGAAAGGAGTAGAGTTGACTCCAGGGGTGTTTCCGCGCGACAGCCCACACAGGAACCCCTCCGGCTCGAAAAGTTCCTGAGACTGACTAGGAGAGTGTATGTGATATAGAGGGGGAGGGGGAGACCAAGGATGAGATGGAGGGATGGAGTGCAGAAATATATGAAAAAGGAGGATGAGTTAGAGGCGATTTGTTTGTGACTACCCCTTATGGGTTAAAGGCATATGGCAATAGATAGATAGATAGATAGACGGATTGATAGGTAGATAGACACATAGATAGATAGGCGAAGATAGATAGAAAATTGTAATAGGAGGGAGAGCAGGGACTTAACGTGGGGCTTCGGTAAAAGTCTTCGGGAGTGAAACGCCTCTTTTCGGAAAATCTTTAGGGAGTGACTGACGGACGAGGTGGAGACACAGAGGCACATACACACACCGCCGAATGTGTGTGTGTGTGTGTGTGTGTGTGTGTGAGAGAGAGAGAGAGAGAGGGAGAGAGTCCTTGTTACCGCCCTAACCTTGTAGTCTCTCATTTTACCTCAGGTCAGATGATAAAACACACACACACACACACACA
>NC_137037.1:1959860-1984860 GCF_032717465.1 Coenobita brevimanus
TCTCTCTCTCTCTCTCTCTCTCTCTCTCTCTCTCTCTCTCTCTCTCTCTCTCCTCGTGCATAGTTCCCGGCAGCAAAAATTGGAAAATATTCGGTAGGAAATTGTGTGTGTGTGTGTGTGTGTGTGTGTGTGTGTGTGTGTGTGTGTGTGTGTGTGTGTGTGTGTGTGTTTGTATGTGTGTGTTCTTTGAGTGAATGTATACGTAATGGTGTGTGTGTGCGTGCATTTATTACACCAATTAAGCAATCCCTCATTATTTTCAATCACTGCCTACATACAATCAGTATTTACAAACAATCTTACAATCCCTAGTTTCACCTTTCCTCGACTTCTATTGCCAGGGAGATGAAGGCGAAGGGATGAATTGCAGTCTCTATTCCCAGCCCATCCTACAAAAAGATCTATTGCGTGGCTCAGTACCCAGGTATGTATATGTGAAGTTTTTACGTAGGTATCTATCTATCTATTGCCAGACGCCTTAATCCCGAAAGGGGCGGCCACAAACAAATCGCCCCCATGTCGCCCTGTCCCCCGCCATTTCACTGCCCTGCTCCCAGCTCACACACCCCTCTCTCATATGCCTCTCCACTCCATCCCTCCACCTCATCCTTGGCCTTCCCCTTCCTCCCCCCTCCATCTCACATACACTCCTCGTCAGTCTCTCGTTCTCCAAAATATGTATGCATAACATTGTTTGTGATTCAAAGTCTACATATTATCGTCTCTGTTTCTTCTCAAAATTACACAGACACCAAGAAATTCATAGTGAAAATAGACATTGTGGTAGGTAGGGGCGCTCAGCATCCACTCACTCGATGTAGTGCTGCTTTCGGGTGTCTGCCCTTTCCTCTCCTCCATCCTTCTTTCCTTCCATCCTCTTCTGTCGTTCTTTCCTTCATTCTTTCCTCGTCCTTCTGCCTACGGGTGACTTTACACTCCCTCTTCTGTCTTTCTTTCCTTCATTCTTTCCTCTTCCTTCTGCCTGTGGGTGACTCTACACTGAGTGACAACCCAAATGGTTTCCTGTACACCAGGAAACCATTTACTACGCTGGGTGGTAACCATATAACTAAATTTTTGCGCCTGGTGGTTTAGTGGGTAATTATTGCGCTCCAATCGGATTGAGCCGATGAAGGTTTATATCCAAGGGATGGTTGGGGTTGATTGCTCACGTAATGCCACTCAGGGATGAGTGAGGCTGGTCACACTCATCATAAATGTCAGGACCAACTTGCCTAGCCCCGGGCTCCTACGCTCCTCATGGGGCAACACAGGATTGGATGAAGGGTGGATGGAAGGACGAAAACAGAGAGAGAATTACGAAATTCGCGACATGGCAAGGTGATTCTGGACGCTATGTAATTTACGCGGGGGCATGCGTAGCGGAGAGATTGGCTGGTCTGTCTTGTTAATGCAACCCCATCTGTGCTCCTCTGCTGAATGGTGTGTGTGTGTGTGTGTGTGTGTGTGTGTGTGTGTGTGTGTGTGTGTGTGTGTGTGTGTGCACGTAGGAACCACCAGCCCAGGACATTGCCATGACTACAGACAATCACACACACAATAGCTCTAAACCTGGGCCGCCTACTCTCTATATTCATAGATAGATAGATATTGATAGATAGATAGATAGATAGTTAAATAGCAAGATAGATAGACACCACTACCTATCTCTTTACCCTTTATCATCCCTTAACGTATCAATTATTCCTATTTAGTTTTCGTGTCCCGGAACTTTGCAATCAATTTACCTTTACGCCAAGAGGCCAGGTAACTCAGACGAACCTCACCTTGTAGTCTAGGAGAGAACATGGAAATAAATCACCTAACTAATTTATTTCACCGACTTAATTTATTCTACTAACTCAATTATTCCACATCACCCATTTGTGTAAAGTTAGTCTCCTCATACCCACCAAAATTCTCTCTCTCTCTCTCTCTCTCTCTCTCTCTCTCTCTCTCTCTCTCTCTCTCTCTCTCATGGCCCCTCCTCACACCCCACAAAAATTCCATCCACTCCACGCATTCTCACTCTCTCTCTCTCTCTCTCTCTCTCTCTCTCTCTCTCTCTCTCAACACTCCATTTTCTTGCCATCCAGTCACACAAATATTTCTCTCTCTCTCTCTCTCTCTCTCTCTCTCTCTCAGTACTATTTATGCATCAAACCTTCAGTGCTTCCTGTAAAGATTTGCTCACTTTCTTTAAAGATTTGCTCCCTTTCTTACAACAGCGTCTTAGGTATGGAAAATTTACCCAGCCAAGCAGCGAAATCGTCTATGCTTTTATCTATCTGCCTATCTATGTTTTTTTGCATCTATTAACTCATATATATCTATTATTTCCCGTCTTATCTATTGTGTCTAGATTTTTTTTTTCATACTCTTCCTCTCCTCTTCAGTTTCTCAAATTTAGTCTGTTTCATATATATATTTCTTGTTACAGATTTCTTTTCTCTGTCCACTTGTCTCTGCCTTGATATGTGTATAATTCTGTGCCATTCCTTTGATCACCTGGCCTTAGGTTTCTTCTTTCTTGCCTAAAACATATAATTTTGTCTTGGATTCGCTTCTTTCCGTGTCTCTTGCTTCTCTCTCTCTCTCTCTCTCTCTCTCTCTCTCTCTCTCTCTCTCTCTCTCTCTCTCTCTCTCTCTCTCTCTCTCTCATTCGCATCTCCCTTCCTATATTTACTTTCCATAATAAAATAATTCTCACCCCTCTTCTTCCCCCTATGTAAGTGTGTGTGTATGTAGAGGTGTGTGTGTGTGTGTGTGTATAGGTGCTGATGTGTGTAGAGGTGCTGGTGTGTGTGTTTGTGTTTGTGTATAGGTGCTGGTGTGTGTGTTTGTGTTTGTGTATAGGTGCTGATGTGTGTAGAGTTGCTGGTGTGTGTGTGTGTGTGTGTGTGTGTGTGTGTGTGTGTGTGTGTGTGTGTGTGTGTGTGTGTGTGTGTGTGTGTGTGTGTGTGTGTGTGTGGAGTGGGAAGGGCTGTTTGTGTGGGGGGAAGGGCTGTCTGTGTGGGGGGAAGGGCTGTCTGTGTGTGGGGGGAAAGGCTGTCTTTGTGGGGGGAAGAGCTGTCTGTGGGTGGGAAGGGCTGTCTGTGGGTGGGAAGGGCTGTCTGTGGGTGGGAAGGGCTGTCTCTGTGGGTGTGTAGGCTGTCTGTTTGTCTGTTTCTGTGGTTTGGTGGATGTGGATGCTGTCAGTCTGTTACTCTTATAAATGTCTTTCTCTGTCTGAATTTCTGCGGAGGTCGAAGACAGGGGGAAAAGGAAAGCAACAGAGAAGAGGATAGGATGGAGATGATAGGGAGGGAGGAAGGGGGAGTGTGGGGTCTAAAGTTGGGGAGGGAGGAGGAAGGAGGAGGGGAATAGGGATAGTGAAGAGGTTAAGATGGAGGGGGAGAAGGACTGGAGGGAAGGGGGAGGGGGAAGGTGGGGGGAGGAAATGAATAGGGAAATAGTAGGGGAGAGAAGGAGGGGGAAGGGATAGTGAAGGAGCCAAGATGGAAGGGGAGGGGGAGGGGGGAAGAGGGACAGGGGGAGGGGGGAGAGGGTGGGAAGGGGTAAGGGGGAAAGAGACACAGGATGAGCTTGAGTCAGGAGGTGGTGGGGGAGGGGGGGAGAGGGTTAAAGTGGGGGTAGGGGGAGTGTGACAAGGATAGGATAAGCAAGAGGACTAATGGAGGTTGTAATCCAGAGTAATCGCATCCATTACTGCCACACACACACACACACAAACACACACACACACACACACACACACACACACACACACACACTCTCTCTCTCTCTCTCTCTCTCTCTCACACACACACACACACACACACACACACACACACACACACACACACACACACACACACACACACTCTCTCTCTCTCTCTCTCTCTCTCTCTCTCTCTCTCTCTAACTTTAATCTAGAAAGGATTTTATAATTTAGAAAGATCAGATATTGCCTTCCTTCCCTTCCTCTCAATAAGGAAATGATAGACTGAAGTAGGAAATAAGAAATCAGTAATAAGCCTCACCTGATTTCAGCATTTCAGCCTGATTATAGCCACTGTCAAGCTGTCAAGCCCTATTTCACACAAACCATCAGGGGTGTGGAGGTCGTAGAGAGGTGGAAAAGGGATTGATAAGATGATCGTGAAAGAGGATAGATTGGAAGATAACTCAGTACCTCTTTGGCCTCTCTGATCTATCTGTCTATCTGTCTGTCTATTGCCAGACGCCATAATCCCGTAAGGGGTGGCCATTTGACTTTGAGTTAGTTGTTTTGCGGGGAGGGGCACTAACCCTCCACCAACCCACTTGTTGACACGTAGGGAGCACGTATGGTTTGGTTATATGGTTACCACCCAGCGTTGTAAATGGTTTCTTGGCTTACAGGAAACCATTTGGCTTGTCACTCAATGTAAAGCCACTTGTAAAGGAAAGAAAAGCAATAAGAAGTGACAGGAAAGATGGGAGAAATAGGAAGAGAGGAGGGCAGGCACAGAAAAAGAATGATAAAGGCTAAGGAAGGAGTAGGTAGCACTACATCAAGTGAGTGGACGATGGTCGCCTCTCTGATCTAATTGTTAATATTTCTAAGCTGCGAGAGGCTGGGTGTGTCTTATGTTGGCTGGTTTTTATGTCTGATATGATGAACAAGGGAGGAAAGTGGTGGAGCTGTTGGAAATATGCAGATCCATAATAATAATAATAATAGTAGTAGTAGTAGTAGACTAATAATAATAATAATAATAATAATAATGATAATAATAATAATACCAGTGATAATAATAATTGTAGTAGTAGTAGTAGTTGTAATCTATCTGTCTCTAGCCAGACCCCATAATCCCGTCAGGGGTGGCCGTTTGACTCTAAATTACCGTAGTGGTTTTACAGGGAGGGGCGCCAACCCTCCACCAACTCACTTCTTAACACGTAGGGAACACGAATGGGTTGGTTATATGGTTACCACCCAGCGTTGTAAGTGGCTTCCTGGCTTACAGGGAATCATTTTACATCTCACTTAATGTAATGCTTCCTGAAGAGGAAGGAAGAGTACTAAAATGTGACAGGAAAGATGGGAGAAATAGGAAGAGAGGAGGGCAGACACAGAAAAAGAATGATAAAGATGAAGGAAGTGGTAGGCAGCACAACATCAAGTGAGTGGATGATGGTCGCCACCACGTACCACCACCAATAATAATAATGATAATAATAATAATAATAATAATAATAATAATAATAATTCCATCCATCATCCAGTGCTACATTGCCCCATGAGGAGCGTAGGAGCCCGGGGCCAGGCAGTTGGTCCTGACATTTAAAATTAGAGTGACCAGCCTCACTCATCCCTGAGTGGCATTACGTGAGCAATCAACCCCAACCACCCCTTGGATATAAACCTTCACCGGCTCAATCCGATTGGAGCACAATAATTACCCACTAAACCACCAGGCGCCAATATTTGGTTATATAGTTACCACCCAGCGTAGTAAATGGTTTCCTGATGTATAGGAAACCATTTGGCTTGTCACTCAGTGTAGAGGCACCCACAGGCAGAAGGAAGAGGAAAGAATGGAGGAAAGAAAGACAGAAGAGGGAGTGTAAAGTCACCCGTAGGCAGAAGGACGAGGAAAGAATGAAGGAAAGAAAGACAGAAGAGGATGGAAGGAAAGAAGGATGGAGAAGAGGACAGGTCAGACATCCGAGAGCAGCACTACACTGAGTGAGTGGATGGTGAGCGCCCCCACCTACCACGTAATGATAATTATAATAATAATAATAATAATAAAATACTGGTACTTACACCTAATGAAAAGAATGCTACTGTCAAAGCTAAGATAGTGTCAAGAGTATCACCTGGCACATGAGGTACATGAGAGAGGGGTGTGTGAGCTGGGAGCAGGGCAGGTAAATGGCGGGGGACGGGGCGACATGGAGGCGATTTGTTTGTGGCCACCTCTTACGGGATTAAGGCGCCTGGCAATAGATAAATGAAGCTGCCTACAAAGTTAACGATGACAACTACCATAGCCATGACCCTCCTACCACTATCACCACCACCCTTCATATCACCACTATCACCACCACCACTATCACCACCACCCTTCATGTCACCACTATCACCACCACCACTATCACCACCACCCTTCATATCACCACCACCACCATTACCACCACCACCACCACCACTATCATCACCACCACCACCACTATCACCACCACCCTTCATATCACCACCCACCACTATCACCACCACCCTTCATATCACAACTATCACCACCACCACCACCCTTCATTTCACCACTATCACCACAACCCTCCATATCACCACCACCACCACCCTTCATATCACCACCACCACTATCACCACCACCCTTCATATCACCACCACCACCACCCTTCATATCACCACCACCACCACCACCATTATCACCACTACCACCACTACTATCACCACCACCCTTCATATCACCACTATCACCACAACCCTTCATATCACCACCTCCACCCTTCATATCACCACCACCACCACCACCACCACTATCACCATCACCCTTCATATCACCACTATCACCACAACCCTTCATATCACCACTATCACCACAACCCTTCATATCACCACCACCACGACCACCACTATCACCATCACCCTTCATCACCACTATCACCACAACCCTTCATATCACCACCACCACCACTATCACCACAACCCTTCATATCGCCACTATCACCACAACCCTTCATATCACCACCACCACCCCCTAAACTCTCAATACACCATCACCACCACCCCGTCAACACCACAATCACCACCACCACCACTACAATTACCAACACCACACCACCATCACCCTCTCAACACCACAATTACCGACACCACATCACCACCATCACCATCACCACCGTTTGAACACCACAATTACCAACACCACATTACCACCACCACCACCACCACCACCACCACCACCACCCTCTCAACACCACAATTACCAACACCACATCACCATCACCCCCTCAACATCACAATTACCGACACCACATCACCACCACTCCCTCAACACCACAATTACCAACACTACACCACCACCACCCCCTCAACACCACAATTACCAACACCACACCACCATCACCACCATTTCAACACCACAATTACCAACACCACATCACCACCACCATCACCCCCTCAACATCACAATTACCGACACCACATCACCACCACCACCCTCTCAACACCACAATTACCAACACCACATCACCATCACCCCCTCAACATCACAATTACCGACACCACATCACCACCACCACCCCTCAACACCACAATTACCAACACTACACCACCACCACCCCTCAACACCACAATTACCAACACCACACCACCACCACCACCCCTCAACACCACAATTACCAACACCACCACTACCCCTCAACACCACAATTACCAACACCACATCACCACCACCACCCCTCAACACCACAATTACCAACACCACACCACCACCACCACCCCTCAACATCACAATTACCAACACCACATCACTACCACCACCCCTCAACACCACAATTACCAACACCACATCACCACCACCACCCCTCAACACCACAATTACCAACACCACACCACCACCACCACCCCTCAACATCACAATTACCAACACCACATCACCACCACCACCCCTCAACACCACAATTACCAACACTACACCACCACCACCCCCTCAACACCACAATTACCAACACCACACCACCATCACCACCCTTTCAACACCACAATTACCAACACCACATCACCACCACCATCACCCCTTCAACATCACAATTACCGACACCACATCACCACCACCACCCTCTCAACACCACAATTACCAACACCACATCACCATCACCCCCTCAACATCACAATTACCGACACCACATCACCACCACCACCCCTCAACACCACAATTACCAACACCACATCACCACCACCACCCCTCAACACCACAATTACCAACACCACATCACCACCACCACCCCTCAACACCACAATTACCAACACCACACCACCATCACCCTCTCAACACCACAATTACCGACACCACATCACCACCATCACCATCACCACCGTCTCAACACCACAGTTACCACCACCACATCACCACCATCACCATCACCACCGTCTCAACACCACAGTTACCACCACCACATCACCACCATCACCATCACCACCGTCTCAACATCACAGTTACCACCACCACATCACCACCACCACCACCACAATTACCAACACCACCACCACCACCACCCCTCAACACCACAATTACCAACACCACACCACCACCACCACAATTACCAACACCACATCACCACCACCACCACCACAATTACCAACACCACATCACCACCACCACCCCTCAGCACCACAATTACCACCACCACCACCACCACCACAATTGCCAACACCCTCACAAATATCGCTGCTGCCAACCGTGCCAACCCTGGAGCTGTGCCAACACCGAGGTAGTGTTGGCACAGGAGGGAGGGTCCACGTGTTAGGCAAGAGACAATGGGGCGTCCCTGTGGGCTTTGAAGGCTCCCAGCACCCCGTAAAAAGCTGAATAAAATCGTCTAGATCCAGATAGATAGATAAATAGATTGGTAGATAGATGGATAGTTAGATAGATAGACAGTTACAGACAGATAGATAGATGAATTGATAGATAGATAGATAGATAGGTAGGTAGGTAGGAAGTTAGATAGGCAGATAGATAGATAGATAGGTAGATAGATAAAGAGATAGTTACATAGACAGATAGATAGATGGATAGATAGGTAGATAGATAGATAGATAGGTAGGTAGGTAGGTAGATAGTTAGGTAGGTAGGTAGATAGACAGTTACATAGACAGATAGATAGATGAATAGATAGGTAGATGGATAGATAGGTAGATAGGTAGGTAGATAGATAGGTAGGTAGGTAGATAGATAGATAGATAGATAGATAGGTAGGTAGGTAGGTAGGTAGAGAGGCAGGTAGATAGATAGATAGGCAAATAGATACATAGATAGATACATTGATAGACAAGTAGACAGATAGATAGATAGGTTGGTAGATGGGTAGATAGATAGATAGATATAGATAGATTAATAAGAATAGTTCCGTTGAAAAATAAAAACAAAAAAAACAAAAACAAAATCATATTCTCGCTGGGTAAGGAAGCTCCCTAACACCCTTTCCTAAGCGATTTATTCGGCTTAACACCTTACTGTCCACATCGCCAGACTCGGCATACACAACGTACAGGAGGATATTAACCAGCCATATCAGAGACTAAGTCGCAAAGGAAAAGGTGTTAGGGAGAATAGGGGCTAAGGTGCTGATTGGTTCTATTCTTCACCCCAGTGCCAGGAACAGTTTAGCACTACGCTTGTTTTACGCTGCCCCGCCACTTCTTCGTGACTAGCGTGATGGCAGTTTTAGGCCGTTAGAGTGAAAGGAGTATTGTAGCTTTCACCCAATTGACGTGTTTATTTTCTCTCTCTCTCTCTCTCTCTCTCTCTCTCTCTCTCTCACACACACACACACACAGACACACACACACTCTCTCTCTCTCTCTTTCTCTCACACACACACACACAGACACACACACACTCTCTCTCTCTCTCTCTCTCTCTCTCTCTCTCTCTCTCTCTCTCTCTCTCTCTCTCACACACACACACAGACACACTCTCTCTCTCTCTCTCTCTCTCTCTCTCTCTCTCTCTCTCTCTCTCTCTCTCTCACACACACACACACAGACACACTCTCTCTCTCTCTCTCTCTCTCTCTCTCTCTCTCTCTTTCTCTCTCTCTCTCAGCCTTACAGAACTCGAGGAATTAAAGTAGGTTTGTATTCTCGTCGGTTAAGGAAGCTCCCTAACACCTGTTCCTTAGCGATTTATTTTTGGATAGGGTTGAAATTAATTTGTATGTTGTTTTTGCTGAGTATGGTAGGATAGCAAAGAGTACTAAGCAAAATAAATCGCCTAGGAAGAGGTGTTAGGGAGGATAGCAAAGAGTACTAAGCAAAATAAATCGCCAAGGAAGAGGTGTTAGGGAGGATAGCAAAGAGTACTAAGCAAAATAAATCGCCAAGGAAGAGGTGTTAGGGAGGATAGCAAAGAGTACTAAGCAAAATAAATCGCCTAGGAAGAGGTGTTACGAAGCTTAGCAAAGAGTACTAAGGAAAATAAATCGCCTAGGAACAGGTGTTAGGGAGGATAGCAAAGAGTACTAAGCAAAATAAATCGCTTAGGAAGAGGTGTTACGGAGCTTAGCAAGGAGTACTAAGCAAAATAAATCGCTTACGAAGAGGTGCTAGGGAGCTTAGCAGAGAGTACTAAGCAAAATAAATCTCTTAGGAGGAGGTGTTAGGGAGGATAGCAAAGAGTACTAAGCAGAATTAATCGCTCAGGAAGAGGTGTTAGAGAGCGTCCTATTATCCCTTGTTAGAAGAGACTTAGAAAAACGTCAATTACTTAGAAAAACGTCAGTTACTTAGAAAAACGTCAGTTACTTAGAAAAACGTTGATTACTTAGAAAAACGTCAGTTACTTAGAAAAACGTTGATTACTTAGAAAAACGTCAGTTACTTAGAAAAACGTTGATTACTTAGAAAAACGTCAGTTACTTAGAAAAACGTCAGTTACTTAGAAAAACGTTGATTACTTAGAAAAACGTCAGTTACTTAGAAAAACGTCAGTTACTTAGAAAAACGTTGATTACTTAGAAAAACGTCAGTTACTTAGAAAAAACGTCAGTTACTTAGAAAAAACGTCAGTTACTTCGGAAAACGTCAGTTTATTAGAAAAACTGTCAATTACTTAGAAAAACGTCAGTTACTTAGAAAAACGTCAGTTACTTAGAAAAACGTCATAGAATTGAAGTTTTGACAATCTCGTTCATGCCATTTCACACACACACACACACACACACACACACACACACACACACACACGATATTCAATGGTTATTCACCCATTCACTACGAGAAGTATTATTTAGTGATTGGAATAATTTAAAGGTGGTGGTAGTAGTAGTAGTAGTAGCAGTAGTAATCATCATCATCATCATCATCATCATCATCATAATAATAATAACAATAATAATCATAATAATAATAATAATAAATAATAATAATAATAATAATAATAATAATAATAACTATAATCATCATAATAATAACAATAAAAATAATAATAATAATAATAATAATAATAATAATAATAACTAATAATAATAATAATAATAATAATATAAACACCATCTTATCAAAAGGCCTACATAGGGGTAGATTTTTGCCTATCGACTAAACGAGAGGACATATTATTTTTTTTATTATATTCTTGTTGCTTTTTTCAGTTTTATTTATCTCGAACTGAATGGGTTGATGACTCTCTCTCTCTCTCTCTCTCTCTCTCTCTCTCTCTCTCTCTCTCTCAGTGGTGTGTGTGTGTGGGTGTGTGTATGTGTGTGTCTGTGTTTGTGGGTGTGTGTGGGTGTGTCTCTAAGCATAGACTTTGGAGCCCGTTCCCTGAGGTCACTATGCACCTCCACATGTCACCACTTCGGCGCTAACACCCACCGTCCATACTGAATACATGCTAACCCCTCCAGTTCGAAATATCTCCCATAAGCTCAGTAAATTCGCCTAGAAGAAGCAATAACGTACAAATAAATAAACCACCTAACGGTAGGGGTTAAGACATAGAATCAAGGTATGCTGAGTCCTAATTTAACCCTAGAAAAACTACAGTAATCAATGTTATATCAAGGTCCCTAATTTTACTGATTTTAGTTGAGAGGGGGAGCGAGGGAGGGGGAGGCCGAGGATGAGATGGAGGGATGGAGTGGAGGGGTACATGAGAGAGGGGGGATGTGAGCTGGGAGCAGGGCAGTGAAATGACGGGGGAGAGGGCGGCATGGAGGCGATTTGTTTGTGGCCACCCCGTATGGGATTAAGGCGTCTGGCGATAGATAGATGAGAGGGGAGAGAGAAACGGATTTGGTCTGTTGTTCTGGTCGGCATTCCGATTGCCACTCTGTTGTTAAGTTTTTCATTTTTTTTTATCTAGGAATATCTAGGTTAGGTTAGGTGTGTATGTTAGTTTAGGTGAGAGAGAGAGAGAGAGAGAGAGAGAGAGAGAGAGAGAGAGAGAGAGAGAAAATAATCATGAAGGTAAGTAGGGTGACTAAAGGTGACAAGAAGAGAGAGAGAGAGAGTTACATGAGTCTGTTAGTTAGGTTAGGTTAGGATAAGTTAAGTTGGGTTAGAGAGAGAGAGAGAATTACATGAGTTAGATTATGTTAAATTAAGATGGGTTTTTAGAGAGAGGGAGATCGATCATCCTCTAAAAAGAAAAAAAAAATTATGCAGAACGGAAATTGCTGCCACATTTGACCCTGGGTTCGTCCACTTGCGAGGCGAATCTGCTAACCACTACACCACCGCCCTCTATTCACCTGTTTCGGAAGACGTGATATTGAGCCTCCTAAGACTACGGGAAGAAGGCGTAAAATCATACCTATCGACCGCAAGACACAGAAACATAATTTTTCTAAGTCCAAATTTTCTCCTGGAATACAAACCCCGGAAATCGATGTTATAGCAAGGTCCCTAAATTTGATGTGGGGTGACAGTGACGAAAGGGAAAAGAAAGTTTGTGCAGAGTGAAGAGCATATACCGGCAGTGGTCCTGATGTTGATGATGATGATGATGATGAGGAGGAGGAGGAGGAGGAGGAGGACGAGGTCGAGGACGAGAAGAAGGAGGAGGAGGAAGAGAAGGATGATGATGATGAGGATGAGGAGGAGGAAGAGGAGGAGGAGAAGGATGATGATGATGATGATGATGAGGAGGAGGAGGAGGAGGAAAAAGATGATGATGATAATGGTGGTGGTGATGATGATAATGATGATGATGATAATGATGATGAGGAGGAGGAGAAGGAAAAAGATGATGATGATGATGATGATAATGGTGGTGGTGGTGATGATGATGATGGTCTTGTTGTTGGTGTTGTTGTTGCTTGTTTGAAACGTGAACCCAGTGGACTGCAGGCTGAAGTTGCGCCCCTGCAGTCCACCATCGTCCTTTTGGGGGATAGGGAGGGAGTTGAGGGACGTGTGAATAACCAGGCAGAGGATCCGACTGGTTATATCAGTGCCACCACGTGAAGGCGACTCTCTCTTCAGCGCGTATAACAGGCTAAATGGCAACTCATCCTTGCGGCCTCGCCTTCCCATACCGGTGGATATAAATACACATACACCCGCACACACACACGCACATACGCACACTGGCGCACATACACACTCGGGGTGCACATGGCGATCTGCTCCCGCACATCTTTATAAACACACACACACAAAGGGGTTGAAGACTACACACACACACACACACACACACACACACACACACACACACACACACACACACACACACACACACACACACACACACACACTACACCCCAGGCTCATCAAAATGTGAACCTAGTGGACTGCAGGCTGATTTTTTTTTATGCAAGGAAGAAAGAACCAAAGGCCAGGAGCTCGCAAACCGTTCCTTCCAAGAAAAAGAAAGACAAAACAAAACAGAGCCAAATTCAAGGTCCGTTCATTTCGAGATGCCTGGAGACACTGCGTTTGAAAGACTGGAGATCATAGGAAGTAGGAAATACGGACAGAGGGAGACAGTTCCAGAGATGGCCTTCTCCTGCAATCCATCCTCCTCCTCCTCTTGAGGGGTAGGGAGGGAGTTGAGGGATGTGTGTGTAACCAGGCAGCTCCACCACCCAGTTATATCAGTGCCACCACGTGAAGGCATCACTTTAGCACCAGATAGAGATTATATTAACGCGTTTACATAGGGAAGGAATGTACACGTGGATTCCTGCGATTTTTCTCAGATAAATAAAATCGTCCTGTTGCCTGAATTGAGACAGGTACAAAGGAAAAGGTGTGGTAGGTGGTGGCGACCATCATCCACTCACTTGATGTACTGCTGCCTACTTCCTTCACCTTTATCATTCTTTTTCTCTGTCTGTCCTCCTCTCTTCCTGTTTCTCCCATCTTTCCTGTCACGTTTTATTACTCTCCTTTCAAGGTGGCTTTACACTGAGTGACAAGCCAAATGGTTTCTTGTAAGCCAAGAAACCATTTACAACGCTGGGTGGTAACCATATAACCAACTCATACGTGTTCCTTACATGTCAGCATGTGGGTTGGAGGAGGGTTAGTGCCCCTCCCCGTAAAACAAATAACTCAAAGACAAACGGCCACCCCTTACGAGATTATGGCGTCTGGCAATAGATAGATAGATAGACAAAGGAAAGGAAGCTGTAACACGCGATTTAAGCGATTTAGTCCTTTCAAGGCTGTTACGGGATAGGTTATAACTGTCGTTCTTTCACCTTAACTTGGCCCAGATTTTCGTCCTTTTGCAGCTTATTTCACGTAGCTTAGTGGAAGGAAGAAGTGCTGCGGCTCTACACCCTTTTCACGGCACTTCTTCGTGACTAGCATTGTATGGAAGTGTTAATCTAGTGTTATAACTCAGCATTCAAGATAGAGAGATGGCAGTTTTAGACCAAATTAGAGAGAGAGAGAGAGAGAGAGAGAGAGAGAGAGAGAGAGAGAAGCATTAGTCAAACCAACATAGAGGAAAAGATATAGGTACATAGATAAATAGATAGATAGATACAGTAGGTTGAGAGAGAGAGAGAGAGAGAGAGAATTTAGTGGAAAGGTATAGGATAATTTTGCGTGTATGAGGGAGGGTAAATGCGTCCTGTAGCAGCAACAATAAATAAATAACTAAAAATAAAGATAAAAATTAACCCTCTAACTTACAATTTCTCCCAGGTGGATAAAATTGTCCGTAGTAGGTGTGAAAGGTCCAATTAACGCCATCCACCTGTAATCAGCCGCCAGGTAAAGAGTGAAGGTAAGGTGAATTGCAGCGTGGAAGGAGGCCCAGAACCTTTCCCATATAGATAGATAGATGGATTGAGTGATTGAGTGATTGATATATGGATGGAAAAGTAGATAGATAGACAAGAAGATAGATAAATGGATAGACACTTAGAGATGCATACATAAATACACACATAACTAGAATGGCACTCAGTAGGACGCATACCTCCGCCAAGGCCCAACATGCAGTTCCTAGTAATTCAATCAAGTCTAATCCAGTAACTCACGACTCTCTAAGTTGTAACATCCGCACTAAACTGTACACATTCGTAGGTGCCAACATCCTAAATAGGCCTGATTTTTTTTCATCAAGATCCACGCAATATTCACTGAGAAATTTACGAAACTGTCGAAAAACGCCCTATCTCACAATGTTAAAGAAAGTGAAAAAAAAAAAAAAATCCTGGATCCGCACCTTTATCCGGATCGGCACCAAAATTTATTGGAGTCTATTCTGGGCCAAGGCACATTCTTCTACCAAGTTTTGTGGAAATCCGTCCAGTAGTTTTTGTGTAATCTTGCTCACAAACCAACCAACCAACAAACAAACGGGGTGAAAACATAACCTCCTTGGCTGAGGTAATTATACGCACAAACACACACACAGATAGACATACATACATACATACATACATACATACATACATGCATACATACATTCATACACACATACAGAGACAGACAGACATGTAGACATATAAAGATAGCCGTACATACATACATACATACGTACACACACACATATATACATACATACATACATATATACACAAATAAATCGATCGAGGTAGACGCAGATAGAAATATGTCGAGATACGTGGTTAGATAGACATAATTAAGAGAGATAGATAGAAAGATAGATTAATAGACAGACAGATAGATAGACCAATAGACAGACAGACAGATAGATAGACCAATAGACAAACAAACAGGCAGATAGATAGAAAGACCAGTAGACAGACAGACAGACAGACAGGTAGATAGATAGATAGAAAGACCAGTAGATAGACAGACAGACAGACAGATAGACAGATAGGAAGAAAGACCAATAGACAGACAGACAGACAGGTAGATAGATAGATAGAAAGACCAATAGACAGACAGACAGATAGATAGATAGGAAGAAAGACCAATAGACAGACAAACAGGCAGATAGATAGATAGACCAATAGGCAGACAGACAGACAGGTAGATAGATAGATAGAAAGACCAGTAGATAGACAGATAGACAGATAGGAAGAAAGACCAATAGACAGACAGACAGGCAGATAGATAGATAGACAGACGGACAGACAGATAGATAGACAGATAGATCAATAGACAGACAGACAGACAGGTAGATAGCTAGAAAGAAAGACCAATAGACAGACAGACAGACAGGTAGATAGATAGATAGATAGATAGATAGACCAGTAGACAGACAGATAGATAGATAGATAGGAGGAAAGACCAATAGACAGACTGATAGATAGATAGATAGACCAGTAGACAGACAGAGAGATAGATAGATAGATAGATAGACCAATACTGATACTGGCAAAGTGACATCAGGATTATTATTATTATTATTTTTAATTTCTCATGACTGCCCTCCAAGAATGAGAGAGAGAGAGAGAGAGACGAACAGGTAGTAGACAGAGATATAGAGATAGATAGATAGATAAATAGATAGGAAGAGAGAGAGAGAGAGAGAGAGAGAGAGAGAGGGACAGGTAGTAGACAGAGATATAGAGATAGATAGATAAATAGATAGGAAGAGAGAGAGAGAGAGAGAGAGAGACGGACAGGTAGTAGACAGAGATATAGAGATAGATAGATAAATAGATAGGAAGAGAGAGAGAGAGAGAGAGAGAATATTGTCTAGGCTATTAATATAAAATTGTCTAGACTCTCTCTCTCTCTCTCTCTCTCTCTCTCTCTCTCTCTCTCTCTCTCTCGGGTAAGGAGGGCCGGAACACCTCTTCCCTAGCGATTTAGTTTCTTCTACCCTAGCTTGTGGCTTTACGTGATTGAGAAGTCTTGAGTTAGGGATCGAACCCGATTCCTGCAGGGGCGTCACTCCATGTGGGGCGGTCTGACCAGTAAACCACAAGCCAGAGATGAAATATATTACCTAGAACTAAAGCTGCATCTAATGGGAAAAATTATCTTTATTCTTTTGTTAGCTTTGAGAGACTGACAAGGAGAGGAATGATTATTTTTCCTTAATGTCATTACTTGTCTTTTTTCAGTCATTTTTTTCGCTCCTAATCTCACGCCTGTCATTCTCTCTCTCTCTCTCTCTCTCTCTCTCTCTCTCTCTCTCTCTCCTATCTAATACCCCTATCCACCTCACCCACATGGACAGGACCCCTTCCCCCCTTCCCCCTCCCCCTTCCCCCCTCCCCCCTCCTATTATTATTCCGACAGGAGGTTACACAAACTCTTCAAGCCCCCCTACCCCTTCCCCTACCCCTACCCCCAACCCCAACCCCTTCCCCATCCCCTACCCATGCACCCCTCCCAATCCCTCCCGATTTTCAGGGGCCTTCCCCCCCCAACTTCACCCCCTTGTCTGTATCACGGCAAGGGGTAACATAAGCATCGCCAGCCCCCCTCCCCATACCCCCACATCCCCTCCCCCCACCCTCAAGGCCCCCCCACCCCCACCCCCACCTTCACTCCATCTGTCCCCACCTGTTCTGTCCTTTGAACGTAGACACTATCACTTAAGACCTTTGCTTGTGTGTGTGTGTGTGTGTGTGTGTGTGTGTGTGTGTGTGTGACAGGATGGGGAGTAGGTGTGTGCACGAGAGAAGCATGTTTGAGAGTAAAGAAAGGGAGGGGGTAAAGTGTGTGTGTGTGTGTGTGTGTGTGTGTGTGTGTGTGTGTGTGTGTGTGTGTGACAGGATGGGGAGTAGGTATGTGCACGAGAGAAGCATTTTTGATAGTAAAAAAACTCGAGATAGGAGAGGGTGAAGCGTGTGTGTGTGTGTGTGTGTGTGTGTGTGTGTGTGTGTGTGTGTGTGTGCGTGTGTGTGTGTGTGCGTTGGTAGTGACACAATAAGCGGTGTTTGAAGACAATGAATAACACTGCCAATTCTCTCTCTCATTCCCTTAAGTGAATACTGTGTTCACTCACTTAGAAAATCCACTACTTACATTCTCGTGGGTTACGGAGGCTCCCTAGCACCTATTCCTTAGCGATTTATTTTCGAATATGGCTGGTTAATATCCCTTTGTACGTTATGTGTGTGGAGTGTGGTGATATTGGAAGGATTTATGTAACACAGGAAAGGGTGATAAGCGAAATAAATCGGTTAGGAAAAGGTGTTGGGGAGCTCCCTCACCCGACGAGAGTAGGGGCTTAGAATATGGTGCTAGTCACGAAGAAGTGCTGTATAAGGCCGCAGAGCCGTAACACTGTCTTCTTTGCCACTGAGCTACATGTAATATTGTACAAAAGGACGAAAATCTGGGCAGAGTTATGGGAAATAATAATAATAATAATGACAATAATAATAATAATAATAATAATAATAATAATAATGACTAATGATAATGACAATAATAATAATAATAATATGGTAATAAGAATAGTTATAATAATAATAATAACAACAACAATAATAATAATAATAATAATAATAATAGAAATAATAAAATAAATAATAATAATAATAATAAGAATAATAATATGGTAATAAGAAGATATAATAATAATAACAACAACAACAACAACAACACTAATAATAATAATAATAATAATAATAATAATAAAAATAATAATAATAATAATAATAATAATAAAAATAATAATAATGAATTTGATGAGTTGTTTGAAAAAAAAAAATACTGGCATACTCGAGCTGAAAGGGTTAGGTGTCATCGTTCTGAAGGGATAAGTCGTCACGGAAGAAGAGGAGGAGGAGGAGGAGGAGGAGAAGAAGAAGAAGAAGAAGAAGAAGAAGAAGAAGAAGAAGAAGAAGAAGAGGAGGAGGAGGAGGAGGAGAGGAAAAGGAGGAGGAGGAGAAGAAGAAGAAGAAGAAGAGAGAGAGAGAGAGAGAGAGAGAGAGAGAGTATGCAAGGCCATCAATATAAGCAAGCATCATTCCTCACACACACACACACACACACACACACACACACACACACACACACACACACACACCTGCGCCCATTACTTATCGCTAAATTAAAAGCAGTTCAGGTGTGGGCGGCCAGAGGAATGTGTGTAACCCCCTCATGCTCGGGACAACTCTCTCTCTCTCTCTCTCTCTCTCGGGATTTTTTTTTTTTATGTTAGAGAGAAACTCTGGGATTGGTTGAGTGAGGTACAGTCGCCTGCAAAAGTTCTTGTACCGCTTCCTAAAGATTCTAGCAAATTTTAGGTTTGGGTAAATGTGTATGTAGTGACTTTAATCTCAGGTACAATTATCTATCTAGCTGTCTATCTATTGCCAGACGCCTTAATCCCATAAGGGGTGGCCACAAACAAATCGCCTCCATGTCGCCCTGTCCCCCGCCGTTTCACTGCCCTGTTCCCAGCTCACACACCCCTATCTCATATACCTCCTTAAGGGGTGGCCACAAACAAATCGCCTCCATGTCGCCCTGTCCCCCGCTATTTCACTGCCCTGCTCCCAGCTCACATCCCCTCTCTCATATACCTCTCCACTCCATCCCTCCATCTCATCCTTGGCCTCCCCCTCCCTGTCCTCCCCCCTACTGGAGATAATTTATAATATGAGTTTTTAATCGAGAAGCGAAGGAAAAGAACACGTGGAATGGATGTAGACCCACAGCACTGTCTCATCCTACCACACAAATATGTGAAATAAAGTGCTAAGGTATAGAAATCTGGGCCAACTTAAGGTGAAAGGACTATAGGTATATATAGATGCTAAATAGTTAAATATATACGTACTTAAATGTAAATGCATATGCGGTGTTCACCCCTGTTGCTGAGGAAAAATACTGGTTAAGTTTATGTTTATCGAAGGCAGGAGGGGTATTAGGCAAAGTATTGATTTTTCTAAGTCCAAATCTTCCCATAGAACACGATCAGAGGTTGCCAGTGATGGAGGAGAAATAGACTGAGTTCACTAGTTCGACCGAACCGAAAATCGAACCCGGGTCTTGTTGGTTGCGAGTCGGGTGTGCTATCCACTACCCCATCGACTCCCCGACATCACCCAAGGGTAGCGAGAATAACAGACATCATCGCATTGAGTTAAAAATGTAATATCCATGAGGGGACGATTTTTAGGCCGCTTAAAGAGAGGGACAGCTCTGTGGTTTGATCGATTTGGTACTGGCCTTACGTTCGGAGGGCGCTCTGACGTGGGTTCGATCCCCCTGGCTGCCACTGGGGTGCACGGTCACATCTTAAAGCCTCCACGAAGCAAGGACATCACCAGACCTTCACTTTACCACTGGTCCGCTGCCACTGTCTGCATTTTTTCACCGTCCTTTCCTTGTATTTATCTTGCTTTCACTGTCAACTCTCACTGTCTCCTATTTCACTGTCTATACCTTGCATCTTCCCTACCCTCTTCACTATACCACTGTCAACTCTCACTGTCTCCTATTTCACTGTCTATACCTTGCATCTTCCCTACCCTCTTCACCGTATCACTGTTTCCTCTCACCGTCTCTACCTTGCATCTTCCCTACCCTCATCACCATATCACTGTCACCTCTCACTATATTGCGTTTCACTGTCACTACTTTGCATCTTCCCTACCCTCATCACCATAGCGCTGTCAACACTCACTATCGTATGTCTCACTGTCTCTACCTTGCATCTTCCCTACCCTCTTCACCGTATCACTGTCAACTCTCATTATCTTATATCTCACTGTCTCTACCTTGCATCTTCCCTACTCTCTTCACCGTATCACTGTCACCTCTCACTATCTTGCGTTTCACTGTCACTACTTTGCATCTGTCTCACTCTCCCAACACATGCCAACAACCTCTGTCTCTTACTGTATCTTTGTCTCCCATTCTTGGCCTGCTGTCTCTCCTATCCTCCTCCCAACCACCTCCCAGACCACTCTCCCCCTTTCCTTCACCTCTCCTCTCTCTCCTATCCTCTCCTACCCACCCCTCAGACCTCTTTGGGAAACGTGGTCTGGATGTGGTCAGGGCAGCACGTGGAGGCTTGGATAGTGCGGCCGGCGGAGACCAAATATAGAACGCACATCAGGTCTATATTAGTCTGCCCCACGCTGTCCCTTCCTGGCTCTTCCTTGCCCCCCCCCCTCTCTCTCTCTCTCTCTCTCTCTCTCTCTCCTTTATTCCTCCTCCTCACCACATGAGCATTCTCACCTACCCACTCCTCTCTCTCTCTCTCTCTTTCTCTCTCTCTCTATCATTTCCTTATGTCCTAAAAGCCTGAGTTAATATTTTACCCTTTGAATATTACGAGAAGTGTGTGTGTGTGTGTGTGTGTGTGTGTGTGTGTGTGTGTGTGTGTGTGTGTGTGTGTCTGTCTGTATGTGTGTATGTGAGTGTGTGTGTCTGTCTGTATGTATGTATGTATGTATGTTTGTGTTTGTGTGTGTCTGTCTGTATGTGTGTGTGTGTGTGTGTGTGTGTGTGTGTGTGTGTGTGTGTGTCTGTCTGTCTGTCTGTCTATGTATGTATGTGTTTGTGTGTGTCTATCTGCATGTGTGTGTGTATGTGTATGTGTGTGGGTGGGTGGGTGTGTGGATGTGCGTGTGTGTGTGTGTGTGTGTGTGTGTGTGTGTGTGTGTGTGTGTGTGTGTGTGTGTGTGGTTATACTCTGAACGCCAGCATAGTCTAAAAATATTGACAGAATGAAGAATTATGAAGATGTGGATAGGTAGGATAGCATGTGGATAGACTAAGATGTGGATAGGCTGGATAAGATGTGGATGGACTAAGATGTGGATAGGCTGGATAAGATGTGGATAGGCTGGGTAGGATGTGGATAGACTAAGATGTGGATAGGCTGGATAAGATGTGGATAGGCTGGATAAGATGTGGATAGGCTGGGTAGGATGTGGATGGACTAAGATGTGGATAGGCTGGATAAGATGTGGATAGGCTGGATAAGGTGTGGATAGGCTGGATAAGATGTGGATAGGCTGGATAAGGTGTGGATAGGCTGGATAAGGTGTGGATAGGATGTGGATAGCATGGAATTGATTGGATAAGGATTTGAAAGGAAAAATAAAAATGAAATCGAGATGATGATAATAGTAATAATAATAATAATAATAATAATAATAATAGCTTCCATAAATAGGCCTTCAAATTCACAGACACACTCACTGGATTTGCTTGAGCGGCTGTGTTAAAGATGGCTAGGATTTAGACGAGTGAGGCTATGTTAAGGATGGCTGGGATAGAGACGAGTGAGGCTATGTTAAAGATGGCTAGGATAGAGACGAGTGAGGCTATGTTAAGGATGGCTAGGACAGAGACGAGTGAGGCTATGTTAAAAGATGCTAGGATAGAGACGAGTCATGGCTAGGATAGAGACGAGTCAGGCTGTGTTAAAGATGGCTAGGATAGAGACGAGTGAGGCTGTGTTAAGGATTGCTAGGATAGAGACGAGCTAGGCTATGTTATGGAAGGCTAGGATAGAGACATTAAGCTGGGATTAGGTCAGCTTAATCTGGCTTGAAATCCTTCAGTACGAGGTTCACATATTTTAGCCTCTACTGACGATTTTACTCAGCTTAGGGGGGAGAGGGATGGGAAGGCCGAGGATGAGATGGAGGGGTGGAGTGGAGAGGTATATGAGGGAGGGGGAGGCCAAGGATGAGATGGAGGGATGGAGTGGAGAGGTATATGAGAGAGGGGTGTGTGAGCTGGAAGCAGTGCAGTGAAATGGCGAGGGACAGAGCGACATGGAGGCGATTTGTTAGTGGCCACCCCTTGCGGGATTAAGGCGTCTGGCAATAGATAGATAGAGGAGATTACTGGAGGCCTTATTTAATACCCCCAGCTCGAAAATGGCCGCCAGAGCTAAAGAAAATCCCTCAATAATCGCCTAAATGATGGACGATTAATCCCCCTCGTCTTGAAGGCCATAAGTGTGGATTTAAGAAGCTGGCAGGAGGATTACATAGGCTAGGACTGGAAATAAGACGTTGGGACTGGAAATAAGGCGCTAGGACTGGGAAATAAGGCGCTAGGACTGGAAATAAGGCGCTAGGACTGGAAATAGGGCGCTAGGACTGAGAAATAGGGCGCTAGGACTGAGAAATAAGGCGCTAGGACTGGGAAATAAGGCGCTAGGACTGGGAAATAAGGCGCTAGGACTATAAATAAGGCGCTAGGACTGGGAAATAAGGCGCTAGGACTGGGAAATAAGGCGCTAGGACTGGGAAATAAGGCGCTAGGACTGGAAATAAGGCGCTAGGACTGGAAAATAAGGCGCTAGGACTGGAAATAAGGCGCTAGGACTGGAAATAAGGCGCTAGGACTATAAATAAGGCGCTAGGGCTGGGAAATAAGGCGCTAGGACTGGAAATAAGGTGTCCTAGGCTGGGTTAAGTTGGGCTGGGCTAGGTTAGAAATTCTTAAGTTTAATCAAAATCTACTTATTAAAATCTAAGTAACTATTTTTTTTTTTTACTCTGACAGGAAAATAAATCTAAGTTATTTTTTGACCTGTGACCTCAAAATCAATATATCCAATTTTATAAACACTGATCTAGAAATTGATTTTGATTTTGACACAGTACATAACAAGATCCTGGAAGAAAAAGTGCTGAATTAGAATATATGAAATTTCAAACAGAGATACCTATATATAATTTTTTTTTCAATTTCAAACTCATGCAGAATTGAAAACTGCTCAAAATAATGATATTCAGCTGATGTTCCTTTTTTTGGAATTAGGAGAAGAGGAGCTTATCAAAATCATCATAAATAAAACAGCAGTGGACGTCGAAATGAAGAAAATAAATATTTATATATACCTGTGATGACTGAACGTGAATGTCAGACTGAGAATATCCACAGTACGAAGTAGATTGAATACAAACAGAATCTATATTACACATGCTGGTGAGAGAATAAGGATGGAAATAACAGTATGAAAAACACCTTGAAGATTTAGATGGCTGGTGAACTGAAAATTTTGTGGGAAAGGAGGACAAAAGATGAGAGAAAAATAATCCAGAGAGAAAGATTTGTAAAGTGAGTGTGTATACATGAAATGATTTTTGAGAAGTGAATGAAGATGAAATTATGTGGAAGCCTGTGAGGAGTAGTAAAATAATTGATGATGATGTATGATAAATAAATACAGATAGATAAGAGATAGATAGACAGATAGATAAATAGACAGGTAGGTAGACAGACTGAATGATTTTTGAGAATTGAATGAGGAGGAAATTATGTGAAAGTCTGTAACGAGTAGTAAAATAATTGATGAAGATGTATTATGAATAAATACAGATAGATAAGAGATAGATAGACAGATAGATATAGACAGGTAGATAGACACAATGAAGGAATGACACACACACAAGAGGCTAAGCATGAGAGGTAAATATAGAATGATGATGGAAGAATGCAAACAACTTTAGAATGGTGGGATAGACAGATAAGAGATAGATAGATAGACAGATAGATAAATAGACAGGTAGATAGACACAATGAAGGAATGACATACACACAAGAGGCTGAGCATGAGAGGTAAATGTAGAATGATGATGGAAGAATGCAGACAACTTGAAGAGGCAGAAGAATGGTGGGATAGACAGATAAGAGATAGATAGATAGACAGATAGATAAATAGACAGGTAGATAGACTCAATGAAGGAATGACACACACACGAGAGGCTGAGCATGAGAGGTAAATGTAGAATGATGATGGAAGAATGATGAGATTAAGTATATGTAAGAGAGCTATACCCCTTTCACTCTAACTTGGCCTAAAATTGCTCTCTCTCTATCTTGAATCCTGAAGAGTAGCAGTAGATTAGCACCAGAATATGATGCTAGTCACGAAGAAGTGCTGTGGAGAGGATGGAGAGCCTTAGCACTGTCTTT